>NW_019416424.1:552508-604095 GCF_000390285.2 Anoplophora glabripennis | reverse complement strand
CACTAAGAAGTTTAATTGGGAAAAGTATGAAGATCCTAGGTATTATTCAAGTGTCTGAAAAAAATTGACAAATAAACTAGCATTTCTTGCAATTTTTTAAATGATTTTTCCGATTTTTGCAATAACAATAATTATTTTTTCGAATTGCAACTAACTCTATCTTGTTCAAAATTTAATTACAAAACTTTTTTCCTCTTCCATTTGTGTCTAAAATGAATAGTTGCTAAGTTGTCGACGAGAAATCCAAGAAAAAAAAGATTTTTTTTGCAATTTTTTTATACTTTTTTGCAATGACAATTAAGCCCACGTTTTTTTATCTGCATAGAAAAATTATCATTTCTGATGTTTTTTAGAAGCCGCTAAAGCAAAAATCTCCGATCATATGCGTTTTACCCAAGTATGCCCTTTTTAAAACAGATACCGCCTGGACTAATAGACATAATTGGAAATAGGCCGTAAAATTTCAGGGTAGATTTCCTTCATTATTTACTCAGGTTATTTAAAGTATGAATTTAACTCAAATTGGGTAGAGTGCCTTGTAACCCCAATAAATGGTGAACTATATAAACAAAGAAATGCTTCGGATGAAAGTAAAGTATCAAAGAGAGGAAAAGGTTCATTAATGCCAAACTGTACAACATCCTTTTATTGGAAAGAATCCATTTAAAGCGAAAGAAAATCTTTGAAGACTGTAAATCTCCCATCTCAGGCTAAATCGGTACATAATTGATGTTATCTTATATTTTTCTTGAAATAAATAGCGGGGCACCAAAATTTTGACAGCGCCTTGATATAAAAATACAATGAAGAAAATCTACTTTAATCCGTGAATGATTTGGGCGACAAACTGTACCAGACTGCTAAATGAGAAAATTACTAGAAAAAGGTATATATTTTTGCCTTAATATCTGAACGAAGTGGAACGTTTTCAGAAAAGAGCAAAATTAAAAATAATTGGCAAATGGTATGTAAGTAATTTTTTATTACAATTGCTAGTTGTAGAAAAATGTAATGTGCTTTATGAAATTGGATATTTTTATTTTAAATTGTAATTTCTCACTCAACTAATATGTAAAGACAATAAAAATGGAACTTTAAAATGCAATTTTCTAATTTTCTGTCTGTTTTTGAAAGCAAATAAATATTTTACAAATGGTAGTTGTTAAATAAATTTTAAAAAATTTTCTTATTTTTTTCGATTATGTGACCAGTAATATAAATAATTTATGCATCTTTTCCGAAGTTGTCTAATGACAGTTGTTATATATCAATCTGTACATAAACCAGGTCCAAATTAAATTATTCGCATCACAGTTTATTCTACAGCCTAGTCTAAATTAAAAACAACTAGTTTAAAAAAGTAATCAATTACATAATAGCTACGCATCAGCTGGAGTGAAATTAATATTTCTAAATTCAAAAGTAGTTTAAATATTCTCAAAACAGGTACGTAACTGTACGTAAATAAATAATAGGAAACGTAACAAAAAAGGAGCTATTACATTTCCATTCCGGGCTCGTCCGTTGTACCCGTTAGATATATCCATAGAAGTCCGAATAAAATAGATGATCTGCGTATTTTACATAAATGCGATAAGTTCAAAATGATATATCTCTTTATAAACCGGAAATATAGTTCACGTGCGAGGTGAATACAAATCTGGAATAAATTGAGTTGAAAATAAGAAATAAGAAAATAATTTAATCAGTTAAATTCATTAAGAGTGGGGTGTCGGTTGGCGAGAAACTAAAAAAACTTTTAGAAAAGGTGCACTCACCATGTTGCAGTTGAGATGATTTGGAAGTTTTAGAATTGGGAGCGTGTCGCTGTTGATCGCTCGCTGCTCCCAGTCAGGAAGGTTGCTAGCATGAAGCTGCTGATTCGGAGGACACGTTGCGAACGACTGAACTGAAGTTCCAACGGACCGAGCCAGCTTGGCTCTATCCAGAGAATCCTGCGCTTTCCGAATATCCTCTAATTCACGATATTCAATATCAGAAATTATTTTCTGATATTACCTGGCCCTCAAAAGAATATCATTACTGCCGAAAAGTCATTAAATATGTATTTCGTCTACCCTTCGAATTATTCTCGGCGGGTCTTAAGGTGCAGTTTCTTAAATTTGGCAGTGGAATGACAAATTAAGATGAAAAACTAATTAATTGGTACTTCTTCGTATTGTTATTCCTATTTTTCTTAGAAAATATTGTACTTCAGATTATCCTGTAATTCAGGGTATCTTCTATATCTAGGGAGTAGTGATTTTTGAAAAGCTGTAACTTCGTCAATAATAGTCGTATCGAGAAAATAAAAAAAGTTTTTTGAAGCTTGAAGATTCTAGTTTTGAAATCTTGAGATCAAAATTTTTTTGAGCATCGCTCTCGGCGCAATCAAACGAAATAATGCAAATCAAAAATTTTCCATTTTTTTTTTCAAAACTATGTACTGAAAATTTTTTTCTGGCTTAATCAATGCCAGTGTCATTTAGCCTGATTTCTCAGCTTCAATTTGTGTTTTTTGTTATTTTCTGTATGACTATTTCTCATTGAGGCTATTGAGTGTTGAGTCACCTTTTTTGATCATCGATATCTCATGAACTAATGATCGTACGGCGAACCCAAGGTGGGTTTTGGAAACGTGAATCAATCCTCTTCAAGGGCCTTTTGGTAAAATTTGAAAAAGTGCAAAAATATGACTTTCTTTAGCTCAACACATGCCCATGAGGCCTGTAAATTTTGAAATCGATCGGTTGAACGGTTTTCCTTTCCTAAATCGTCAAAGTTTTATAAAAATTAAAGGAGCAGGTTTATTGCTCACCATGAATTAATGATGATTAAGATGACAAAAATTTATTGCGTTATTTTTCACACAATTTCGCGTTAAATAGGTACTCATTAAATATCGAAAAAAAATTTTTGAAAAAAAACAAATTTTTCAAAAAATCTTTCCGATATCTGAATACACACAACACAACAATTTCACACTGAATACTTCAAATGTCGAAAGAAATTTTTTTTTTTGAATTAAAAAAATAGTGAAAACTAGAATCTTCAAACTGCTTTTTGTATTTTCTCGACCATTATTAGTTACTGCCTCCCAAAAATCAGTAAAAAAATTTCGAAATTCTCGAACATTATTAGTTACAGCCTTCCAAAAATCAGTAAAAAAATTTTGAAATTTTTTTGCAGAGTATTTCGCTTACCTTTCGAATCATTTCCTGCAAATCAACGCATATTTTTAAATTTGGTTATTTATTTATTTATTATAGAGTATATAAGTACAATATGAAACAAACACAATATAAATTATATCTAAAACAATCGATTTAACGATGTTTTCAAGCAATTTGCATTAGAATTAAATATGTCACAATTATTGTAATTAGAACAAATTCTATAAAGTGGGAAGTTCATTTGATAGTTCGTCGAAGCAAGTTCATGGTAAAAGGTCTAGAGATTCTAGTAGGATTTGTTGGTACTTTCAAACATGTATTATTAATAGAGAAAAGTAGGATTATGAACATATTTTCTAGCTCAGTGTTCGATACACAGAAAAACCATTAAAATATATATTTCGCCTACCTTTTGCATTATTTTCTGCAGACCTGCAGTTTCTTAAATTTATCAACGAAATTCCCGAAATATTAAATTAAAAGAAAACACTAATTAATAGATGAGAATATTCTGTACAGTTCACGATGTTCACTTTGAGAAATTATATTTGCTGATGTCTTATTCCTCAAAAGCATCTCATTAATGTCGAAGAGCCTTTGAAATTCATATTTCTCCGACTTTTTGAACGATTTTCTATAGACATCTATGATAATATAGTTTAATTAGGAAAAGGATAATTAGTTGGCTAGTCAGCTCAACCATTAAAATATTATTTTTCGTAGATTTTCTAGAGAATCCCGCGCTTCAGAATATCCTGTAATTTAAGTTACATGCAATATTGCTGATATTACTTGATCATCTAAAAAATAACATATTACTGTCGAAATGCCGTACATTTTTCGCCTATCTTTCGAATTATTTTTTGTAGATCTTAAGATGCAGATGCATTGCATGGTTTTTCGTTTTACTTTGTTTAATTAATCAAGGCTTTAACAAAAAATAGAGGCAACTAACTGTGTGGAGTATGTACGGGGTGGTCCAAATGTACCGGAATGGCAGGATATCTCTTAATTTTCCAGGAATAGGGTAAAAGTACAGCACTTGGGGTGTAGGATTTTCCCTGGCTATCCGATGGTGACCTTGAATTTGACCTGGATAACCTTCAAGGTCATATCAAGGTCACGAAAGTAGGACCCCATAATTTTGACCCCGAAAATGGAAAGAGCGGAAAATTTTACGTTTGGATATGACCTTGAAATGACCATGAAGGTCAAGATCAAGGTCAAATATCAAAGATAATGGAAGGTCATTGTTGGTCAGTAGTGGTCGCCGAAGGTAACATATGTTCTCGGTTAGTCAATAGTGGTGACCGACAACATAAGACCACGGTCGGTTATTAGAGGTCACTAAAGGCAACAGTTGGTCACTGTTGCTCATTAGCGGTCGACAAAGGTAAAAGGCGGCGATTTAAGATCAACAGTGGTCGCCGAGGGTAATAGACAGTCTTGGATGGAATTTGAGGTCAATCGAAGGTCACCGGTTTAGCGCCCATCAAGAATCCTAGAACTATTCTGGAAGACATTTTTCTTGGCGGGTTATTCTGCCATTCCGGCACTGTTGAGCCACTTTGGGACTTTTTGATATTTGACCTTGATTATGACCTTCAGGGTTATATCCGAACGTAAAACTTTCCGCTCTCCATTTCCGGGGTCCCATTTAAAAAAATTCTCGTGACCTTGATATGACCTTGAAGGCCATGGTTTAGGTCAAATTCAAGGTCACCATTGGATGGCCAAAAAAAAAAACCTACACCTCTGGTGCATTTACACCACCCCTTGAATATTCCGAGATATCTTGCCATTCCGGTACTTTTGGACCACCCTGTATAACTTACTTTGATGAAAATTTTGGATTTTTTTTTTAAATTAAATCGAATTAACATAATTACTAATAAAGTAACGTAGGATACAATCAACTTGTATGAACTTTTGTAGAATCTTGGCGGTAAAATTGAGAAATAGCCTGTACTGCTAAGTACCAATTTAAGACAAGTTTATTGTGCGATGAGTATATGATTTATGCTATTGATAAAATCAGTTAGGATGTAACTAAAATAATCATTATATGGTGTGTATTGTGCTAGTACAATAAAGGAATCAATAAAAGGAAACGAATTTGCATCTAAATGGGTTTATTTCATACTTCGAAATAGATCATGAGATCGTAACAGTATTCTACATATGATAAACACGTCACACACTGACCTTCTGTTTTAGTGTAGTCTACAAAGAAAAAATAAATGGGTATTAAACAATATTGCAACGAAAATGGACACACAAACTTAGATAAGTATTATTTCAAATATTATCTTCCTTTAAAACTGTCAGGATAAAGCATAATAAAGACAAAAAGCAAAGTTATAATTGTCGAATATACAGGGTGTTTATTAATTGAATGCCGATACTTAAGGGTGTGATTCCTTGGGTCATTTTAAGAAGAAAACTTAATATCAACATATGTCCTAAACCTCTTAATTTTTGAGCTACAGGGTGTTACAGTTTTAAGAAAAAATTTACTTTTTTATTATAATTTTCTTATCACTCGTACGGACGTCATTGGCAAAGATTTTAAAACATTTTTTACATCAAACAATGCTCCTTAATGATTAATAGGTGTGTACAAAATTTCATAAAAATATCTGGAGTGATAAGAAAATTATAATAAAAAAGTAAATTTTTTCTTAAAACTTAACACCCAGTAGCTCAAAAATTAAGAGGTTTAGGACATATGTTGATATAAGTTTTCTTCTTAAAATGACCAAAGGATTCACACCCTTAAGTATCGGCATTCAATTAATAAACACCCTGTATAACTATGTATTGTGGGCGATACATTTCTAGAAGTTGCCTCGCATGTAGCATTATCAAAGCCGATTTATATCAATCCGGGAATTGGGATTTTATTTGTTTTCAACTGTTTCCTTAAAAAGGCTCTTATTTACATTTTACTGTAGTTACAGAGGATATTACTTCCTTAAATTGGGGATTATCTGTATTTACTTTTTCCTGCATTTAGCTTTATTACGGACCTGAGTAGGCGCAGATAATGGCAACTTTGAACTCTGACTTCTGAAGCGAAGATCATCATTTTTATAAATTCTGTTATTTGAAATGCCTAATTTAAGCAACATTTTGTTTCATGCTTCCTGGCATCTTTTTATCGATCGAGCAACTATAAAAGTGCTTCTTAAAAACGATGCCAATGTATCAGATTTTTTGAAGCACGGAGCTTCCTCTTGTGTGAATTTTATTCTATTTTAGAATTTTTTAATTAAGAACTGTTTTCACTTGCCAAAATAAGAGAAGGGAAGGCTCAAGAGCACCAAACCTTTTGAACTACTGGAATAAAGCGATAAGTGGAAAAAAGGAAAGCAAAGTACTTGTAAAAAACATGATGAGCGTGTCGAGATGGAACAAGTTTAGTAACACTTGGAGTATTTTACAGCTAAATAAAAAAAGCATCCGGCATACGATTACAAAATAGGGTTTCTTAAACGCAAAATAACCGACAATTTGATTGAAATATGGGCGTACCAATTTTGTCAATAATTAACGCCTTGACGACAGTCTTAAAATGCAAACAACGAAATTGAAATGTTGTATTTCTAAAGTTATTTCGGTAATGTGAAATGTCAGATGGCGAGTTTATAGTAAGTCTGAAAAATTACGCTGTTAAGTGACAGCAGGAAAAAACATTTCAGATATTAATGTAAAACATAATCCAGTTTCTTTTGTTATTTCCTGTAGTGGAGGTGATGCGAAATTGGTATTGATTCTGGCAGGAAAGTAGAGGCGAGGCTAAATGAATTATTATAATGGCAGAATTAAAACTTATTAAAGGAGGTATTGCATTTCGAATTGCTGAAGTAGGTGGGAAAAGCCCAAACGTGAAAATTGAAATAAAAATGGGATTGAATTTCTAGTCTGCTTCTTTGTTGTTATTTTGTACTCTAAATTGGCTAAATTCTTTTCGGTAAAAGCATATTATTGACACCAATCTTATATATTTTTTCTCGGTTTTTTACATTTCAAATTCTTACATTTTCCGAATGATCGGTAAAAAATCTTTGACGTCGTTTAATGTGCACTTTTTTGTTCTCAACCATCGAATTGGAAAAGTAAATAGGTATTCACTTTGCGGAGCAAATGTGTATGTTCGGTTTAGTTTATTGGAAAACCTTACGATTTGCGTTTAACTTAGCTTAGCTTAGCTGCGGCATAAGTATGATACGAGGGACATTTGGATTAAATACAGTTTTTTCCCGTCCAAAAAGTAAGTAATTTAACATCTGCAATAACGGTGTTATATTTCATATTCATATTTTGTTTATGACAAATTTATTATATTTATTATATTTATCAAATACATTTATCAGTAAATATTGAATATTTATTTAATCTAATCGTATCCCGATTGTACTACCAGAGGCGCATCTAAACAAATTTTAGTACATTTCCATTCTATACAATTAATTCCAATACATTTTAGACCAGGGCGGATCTGTTTTGAGGTGGATGTGAGAGGGGGTAAGCAAATTTTTTCCGGATTACCTTCAATACAACTCACGTAATAAAAGTGTAGATCCCTAGATCTGGGCGAGGTCCGGAATATTTTCAAAATTGCAAAACTGTTTAAAAAATTTTAAAAATACGTTTTTTTACTTATATCTTGGAACACCTATGCATTTTGGAATAATATTGAAGAGAAAAAAAAGTTTTAGAATTGAATTTTGTATAGTATACTGTAAGTTAAAATAAATAATTTTTTTCTTTAAATTTTGAATAAAAATTGTCGAATTTTCAAAATTTCAAAATGTTGCACAGCCTCAAATAAACCATCTAGATATTCGAAAATTTTTTCACATAGAAACGACCGCTCAGCGTTTCAAATGATTTTTGAAAAATTGAAATCGGTTAGATACGCCCTGGTCTATAAACTAATTCGACAATAATTGATATATTAGTCAATTAATTATATTATAATGACCGTAAAATGTTTTCGGTTGTAATTACAACAAATTTTATTCTAAAAGTTTTAAGGCAATTATGAATGTCACTGAAATATAAATATTTAATTGTTAGTTCTGTGGTTGCATTGTACGTACAACAATTATAATTTCGTAGAAAAGTGAACTGTGATATAGATAATTTGACATTTACCAATAAACTAATTCGATATTAATTGGGATATCCACTAGTTAATTAATTATATTATAATGACAGCAAATTGTTTCCAGTTGTAGATACAAATTTTATTTTAAAAGTTTTCATTACAATTATGTATGTCACTGAGACATAAACATTTAATTGTTAGTTCTGTGGTTGCAGATAATATTACTTTTACTAATAAACTAATTTGATATTAATTGGAACAATAGTTAATAATAATAATAATAATAATAATAATAATAATAATAATAATAATAATAATATCTCTACTCCTCATTCTAACTACGAGAATTAGCCCAGAAGTCGGAGACTTGTGCGGGAGAGGAGGCGGCATATTATTATTACGCAGGCCGCATTTGCGCCCAGGAACGACTTATGTTGGTAGGCCCTAACCACCATTCAGTGCAGGAATGAGGGAAACCTGGAAAACCTCATTAATTAGGGGGGTGGTCAAATGCCAACCGGTGTCAATCTCTCACATTGACCCAAGCCAACATTCTTCCACCCTACCATACCTGCACAGAGGGTGCCAATCCTCCGTACAAGCATAGCTAATCTACGGTCTACCGGCCGCGGGAATCGAACCCGGGCAGAAATTTGCACACGATTAAAGGACTGACGCCTTAAACCGTGCGGCTATCGACCGAGTTAATTAATTATATTATACACTAGGCACAGAAATTAAGGGATATTAAAAAGTTCCCTAAATTTTGAGTGATTGGAGGGCAATGGTCGTAGAGAGAATAAAAAAATAGGAACTTGAAGCTTCAAGTGTCTAGTTTTCAGATATGCAGTTTAAAATGAGTAAATTAACGGTTAATGCCGATAAACTTTGACCGCTTATATCTTGAGAACCAATAAACGGAATTTAACTTTTCTTTTAAAAAAAGAAGGGTCTTTCCGAGTACTTTAAAATTATAATTTTAAAAAAAACTAAATTACAAATTGATAAATGTAATCTAATTGTTTAAAAATTAAAAAAAGAGTGTTAACTTTAAAAATTTACTGGGGCCGTCCTAATCAACCGATTTCAATTTTTCAAGTATCTAAATGCTTTATTTGAGGCTGTGCAACATTTTGAAAATTGGAAAATTTATTTTCAAAATCTTTTCAAAAAATTATTTTGCGAAAATAGAACGAACGATTTTAATGATATTTGGCGTGTTATTCTAAAGTTTTTTTATCAAAATTAGAATGCCCTCGGAGCAATTAAAATAATTTTAAAAAATTATCTAAAAAAACTTGATTATTTTGCCTTTTTTCATCAATTATTGCTATTTTGCAACATTGGTAATAAACTTAAACATTTTTAACATACAGTATATTGTACAAAATTCAATTCTAAAACTTTTTTCCCCTTCAATATTCTTCCAAAATGCATAGGTTCCAAGATATAAGTAAAAAACTCAGATAAAATAGGTATTTTTTAAATTTTTTAAACAGTTTTGCAATTTTGAAAATGTTCTGGACCTCGCCCAGATCTAGGGATCTATACTTTTATTATGTGAGTTGTACTGAAGGTATTCCATCAAAAACTAGCTTGCCCCCTCTTACATCCAAGAAGTGGGATATTTCATTCCGCCCTGGTCTATTTGCAAATGCCACAATTTTTGCAATTTGCTTGTGGTGGTAGTAGGAAATGTATTCTGACGTTAGGTACTAAGTTTAGATAACATAGCCTTACGGGGAAAAAATCAATGTGGGATAAACTAAACCACCATTTGGTTGAGTAATTTTTTTTAAGGCAATTTTCAAGGTCATTTTAAGATCAAATCCCCCTCCCGAACTTATCAGGCTGATATCTCATCGGGATAGCAAGATACCGACAAAATTACCTCCATAAAAGTTGTTCGGGTCATTGAGGACCACCACCTGGTGACCTTCATTCAATATCTCTGACTGTCATAGGGTGTATCATGCCACACTACCCCTTTTGGAGTAGTGTCACCATCTCCAGCATATTCTGAGGTAGCAGAAATCTCCTCACTATGTTTATGCCCTCAAAAGTACGTCTTAGAGCCGATTCTAATAACTTTTATCAAAGTTAACTTCAAGGTCAAATCTAAGGTAACCAGTTGGTGGTCTCAAACAACCTTTATAGAGGTCGTTTTGTCGATATGCCTCTATCCTGATGAAAAATTAGCCTGAGAAGCCGAAAGGGGGCTATGACCTTGAAATAACCCCGAAATAAATTACCTTAAAAATAACTCGGCCACTTATCCGGATGTAAAATTTCTCATTCTTTCGGAATTCGGGGTTAGAAATCGTGTTACCATAAAAGCCAAGAGCTGACCTTCAAATAACCTTGAACATGGCCTTAAAAAATAAATCTCGCTCTTTCAGAACATTTTCTGATTACAGGAAACTCTTTGCCTCTAATGCGCCATTTGTTAAATGTAACAAAATTGCCTTAACGGAAGCCAGTTATTATTTTTGTGTAGAACGTGTTTTTCCTCTAATTTACAAAATAATGAGAGAATAAATTGTAACTTATACCATTGTCGCGGTAACTTTGCGTTGTCGATATAAATGTACATACATTTAATAGTGCAACTGAGAGATTCTTTTGATAGCATAATATTAAAATATGTAGCGGGGGAAAGGAGTCATCAAATTAGTTCGTACATACAGTGCATATCCGCGCAGTCTTGATTTAGTTTGTCGTGTTTCGCATGAAGTCCAACAAAGTGCGACGAAACGTAAAATCCTCATGCTTAGAATGTTTATAGTTGAAACATTCAAACAGAAATGTGGAACTTTATAAACTTTCGACTTTTAACATCTTTAGGATTTACATTGCATTTAGTTTAATTAATACCTATGTGCATTCAGTTCTCGTTCTAATCTCAAAATTAGAGGAGTTAGACTGAAAGAAGCACAAACTGTTATTAGAAATCAGTTGAACATGTGACATGTATAAAAACGCCTAGCAATAAAATTTAATGAATTTCATAGGCTTCGCTAAAAAGTTTTCTGCTAAAGGTAAAAAAATTATAATAATTTGTATATAATGCGCAGAAAATTTCTATTATATGTTCATTTGGCCAACAACATATTTTAATTATTTATGTCCTCAAACTATTTTATTATATTGATGGTAAACTTCGTTTTGTTCCTTTTCAAAAGGTCTCCAAAATGCCATATTGTAATAATATTAGTAAATAAAATATCCCTCTTATTTCTCCCTTTCGCAATTGTGATATAAATTAACAGAAGGTGCCTATAATAAATTAAAATTATTTAAATCACTACAAATTCTGCATTGCTGTACTGCACTGCTAGACAATTTGTCAACCACTTGTCAACAACTGAGATTTATTGCCCAGTCGCCCAGTGCGGCTGTGTTATACGCCGTTTGCCCCGCGCGCGCATTCTTCAACTAGGCGTATACATTTCTACCACTTCCACATTTAGTTGTATATGGGTATGGCTAATAATGGGAACAAGTTTTTCTGCCAACCTCTTGGTTCTTCAATTGAGATCGGAAAGACTATACAAGCTTCCCTCCTAATTCTTTTGAATTTAATAAAATATTTGGATTAAATGTTTTTTAATTTTGTTAAGAAATATGCTTGATTTGTTTTTCTTTTCTTTCTTTTCCTTTATTAAGTTTTTAACAAACTTATATACTTACTGTTTAGCTTGGGTTATGTATAAAAATCATCGTGAAAAAGAATTTTAGGGAATGTCAAAGGTTAGGTTTTTACAAAGTGTTCTGTTTCAAATGGTCCAGTAAAAGTGCCTTCTCTTACCTGTGAAAACGTTACCTAAACCGTAAAATGCGAGAATTACCCAAAGAGACAGTGCTCGAAAGGCCCAAAACGTCGCCGGTTATTTGATGTTGAAGTATTTGATGTAAATTCGAAAAATTAATTATTTACCCCCTCAACTGTTTTAGCTGTTTTTATAATAAATGCTCTAATTATCCTGTTAATCAAATTATTCTGCTTCTCAGTTGGGTTCTAATTTAATTTGAAAATAACCGCGTAAATTAACCTGTAAAAGAACGTTTTATCTCAAACATAAAACACCTTAAATCTACTGATAATGTAAATTTATTTCATTAATTAATAAAACACATCTAGACAGAGACGTTTTACTTTTAAAGACAAACATTGAAATGGTGAGTCTGAATTTTATTTCTCACTTGCGGAAATATGTTTATTTTGTGCTCAATTACGAGATGAAATCAAGAAAGACAAAGACATATTTAAATTTAAATGACAGTCCTATCATAGATAAATCATTCATCAATCAGTCAACAAGTTAGAACCTCCAAGAAATAAGTTTGACATCAATTGAATACAGAATTAGATAAAAAATTCGAGAAAAAATATGTGATTAGAAACAGCTTATCACTAGAACAAACGAAATGTTTACTGTAAAAAATCGGCGTGAGTAAGAGCAATAAAGGTTCGAAATGAATCAATTGAGTGAAATTATTGAGCACATTTTCACTCAATATTGGGAATTTTAATCATTTTACTCATTTGTGATTATATTTAATCTAAAACTGAGTATTTTCACTGAAATATATGTACTCCTTAAATAAATTCTTCACGTAAACTCGTATTTGGTGGACTTGTACCTAAATCAGAGTAAATGTCCTTATTACTGACAATGAGTGAGTTTAAATGTATATTAATTTTGGGTAATTTGAATGGCGCCGTAAAGATGGCACCACTTACATATTGCATCTGTAATCTCGACCACAGTTGATAGAGGCCCATTAGATGCTCCAGAAAAGCGTGATCGCCAGGAGAACAGGCCTTAGCTGGCGGCGGCAAGACTCAGCTGCCGGGTCTCAGCCAGGACAGGAGGAGGTCCCGCGAAATGAATTAATTTCAACACTATATATCCTAATTAATAATTTATTTTTGCACTCAATTTTTAGTTAATTAAAAATCAACTTTAAATTGGTTTTATACACTCAGAATAGAGTCAAAAGTCCCTCAATTGATAGTAAGCAGTAACTCGGATTTGAGTAAAACTCACTCATTTCTGATTTCACTCAGTTGTACTCATACTAATAGAGTGAAAATTTCACTCAATCGGGTGTGGACAGAAATTGATACATTATTGAGTAAAATGGAGTGAAATTTGAGTGAAATCTTTTTACAGTGTATATATTCGTTAAAAAATGGTAGCAACATTAAAATTTTACTTAAAGGTAATGTCATAGTTATTCTGGACAAAACAACATACGATACAAAAATAACGAATTGTATTAGTGAAGGAAATTATACAAAATTAAATAAAGATCTAACCAAGCCAACTAACCAAAAGTTTATAGAACATTTGTTAAATACAAACAAGACTTTTGAAATAATCTGCATTATACTACAACACTTTTATAGTTTGCCAAAAATTCGTAAACGTGATATCCCATTAAGACCAACGTTAGTTCCATCCTCGAAATAAATTGGCAAAATATTTATTGGAAATTGCCAAACCTATATTTGGACATTCCTGTTCGTATACTGAAAATGGTAAACATATACTGGAAAAACTTTCTTCGAGTAATTTTGACCTAATCATTTATTGATAAGTTTTGATGAACTTTTGAAACGTCAACGACTTATTGAAGTGAGCGATATTTTATTATTTGACATTTTCTATTTTCGCGGGTGGCAAAATACTCAAATAAATAACTAAACTACTTCAAATTGTATAATAAATAATATGCCTATATTTACTGACGTCACAAACAAGTATAATTCAATAACACAAATAATGACAGCTGGTATGATCAAATGTTCCGCCGAATTTTATTATGTAAATTATTTTATTAACGCACAATGAATCTGGAAAAATATAGAACTCAACCGATAAAATAATTACACAAAATCGAGTCATGCATTTTTTATTATAGCAATGCGTATTTATTATTATTATACAGTGTGTGGCGTGTATAATCTATAAAAATTAAACTACAGCTTCCTATCGATATTTGTAGTAGAAAAGTCTTATACGAAAAAGTTATATTTTTGCGTTTCTTTTTTCGTAAATTAAAGTTTAATATGGATCAAAATATTTTCTCTGGAACGGTCCTGTCCGTGTGCTGTACGGTGAGTTACGTGTTGTAGACCTGCCGCGTTAACAAGTCGTCGTTGAAAGATAGAAAGATACTTCCCAATTTTTGGGGAATTTTTCAATGCAAAAGTACAAACTAAGAAAAATAGATATTAAAAAAAACTGATATTTACACCGGTGTAATAATGTGTGTAATAAAATACGTCGTTATATCTTCTCAGGAAAATATATAAATGTTGAAATAATATAGATACCCTGTATATTAAGAGTTGGTAAACAAGAACTACCGTAATGACGCTCCATTTCCCGCGGCGGGCAAAAAATAAATTATGTTTGATTCAGACTGCTCATTTATTAAAATTAATTAATTCTGTTCTTGACGATTGAATAATCTGTTTTTACGCTACAGCTATTTTCCGACAGTAGAGAGGCGCACATCGGTCATCTATCTGTGAATCGGCTGCCTATTGTTCCCGTTTCCAAAGTTCGGTTGCACGGTTTTGCTGTATATTGCGATGCGACGGGCTGCCTTTGGAAATTTAAAGCCTACTTTTTCCGTCATTCCCATGTTTACCGTTTTTAAGGTCCAAAGAAGTGCTCGGGAATTTTTTGCCTGACACCGGAGGATCGCATATATTGCACGGGATGTCCCAGTTTTAAGCCTTCAGACTTCAATGGACAAAACAAAAAAAATAACGGTATTATAAAGTTATTGCGAAATGTCAGCCATTTTCGAGATACAGGGTGTTGAAGGTCCCCAAAAATATCATATTTATATCATAAGTTTGTTTTCTCAAATTCCTAACAAGTAATCTAACAAAATAATTAGATAATGAGAAATGAAATACACAGAAATAATTAAATATTCACCTGATTTTTACAGCATATGACATACTTGAAATCTTGTACTGGAACCAAAATGCTCTTCCCCGTCGTTTAAAATTTCTGGTTCCTACTTTGTGAGTTTGTTCCCGTACGATATTAGCGTACTGACGTTCAAAGCTCCCATAACCCCTTAAATATTGAACCAATATTACAAATTAATATTTTCTTACGTCTCGTTCAGGATATTCCTTCTGATACCGTTTTCTTGGAACAGCATCGATTTCTTCTGACGAAAAGTAGGCTCTAGCCTTATAAGCTGAGTGAAAACTAAAGTAAAAAAGTATCAAAGTGGGCAGAATGAATCGGTGATGTATTCGGTCATTAACGTGTCAGTTTGTTTTCTACTCGCTTACCATCCCATCATATCATACCAGGTCTGAAGTCAACTAACAGTAGCGGCTTTTCAGTGGCGGCAATACGACATTAATCGATCAGGGGAGGCTAACCTCTGTTGCTCTTCGTAAGTGTTTGGAACTGGATCGGATTTTGCTTAAATTAAAACTGTTCACGGTTTAATTTTGTGTTGTTTTGACAGATGTAAGAGTAAGAGAAAAGAATAGAAACGTACCGTATTTTGTTTAGGATTTTATAACATTTTAATGTTACCTGTTTTAACTTTCCTAAATGCGTCCCTATCTACGTTACGTACATTGAGATTCGCAAGTTAAATACAAATACTGCTTAAAAAATTGTAACACATTGTTTATAAAAACTTGAAACGGTATGAAACAAATATTTCATATCAACCAGATTAGTATTTTTATTTATTTTTTTTATATACGTTTTTTAAAACGGCGAAAATATTTATTTAAAAATATGAATTTATTTAAAGATTTATTAAGTATTAATTTTAGTGAGTATTAAATAAATCATCTACAAAATTTAATTTTTTTAACGACAGATAGTTTTTTTTTTCAATATTCAACGCTTCGTCATATTTATATGAAAAAAATGTGGTGACTTTAAAATAACACGTCGTTACAAGCTCTTTAAGAGTCGATTTAATTTAATCAACTGGCAACGCTGATAGTGCACTGATACAACATGCCCCAAAATTTCTCTGAAGAGGAAGATTTTTGATTTTGTACACTCGGGTCATTCAGGAAGACTACTGTGTACTTTATTTAGATGAAAGTTAAGAAGAAAAATAAGAAGATTAGTAGTTATAGTTTTTCCCATATCAATTGAAGAACCAACAGATTGATACTACTACCAGGTTCGGTTTGAAAAACTTGTTCCCATATTTATTTAGCCATACCCATATACAGGTCTGGTCGAACTAAATGTGGAGGTGATAGAAATGTATACACTCAGTTGAAGAATGCGAGCGCGGGCAAAGGAAAACGATCACAGTTGCATTGGGCTACTGTGCAATAAATCACAGCAGACGACAAGCGGTTGATAAATTGCCCAGCAGTGCAGTGCAGAAATGCGGAATTTGGTGTAATTTAGGTAATTTTGATTTATTACAGGCACCATCTATCAATCATTCATATTACAATTGCGAAAGGGAGAAATAAGAGGGATATTGTGTTTACTAATATTATCACAACATGCATTTTGAAGACCTTTTGAAACGGAACAAAACGAAATTTACCACCAATATAATAAAATTGTTTGAGGACATAAACAATTAAAATATGTTGTTGGCCAAATGAACATATAATAGAAATTTTCTACACATTATATACAAATTATTATAATTTTTTACCTTTAGCAGAAAATTAATTTTTTTAGGGGCGCCTATGAAACTCATTAAATTTTATTACCAGACGGTTTTTTGCATGTTCAACTGACTTCGGAAAGACTACACCCTTTAGCACTTACTTCAAGAAATATCGCTACAGTTTCGTTTGTCCGTGGATCAAAAGTGTGGTGAATTTTAAAATGGAAGAATAGAATGAAAGAAACATTGTCATGGAAATTTAGGCAATTTTTTCGAAATTCGTGACATGAACAAATCGTGTGAAAAATTTTCTCAAATTTTCAAAGAACATTGTATGAAAATTGTACACAATTTGTTCCTATCACGATTTAACAATTGTGTTAATTTTCATGAGTGTTCTTTGTGGGTGCATATTCAAAGATTTTCAGATTTCAATTTTCGAAAGTATATTAAAAAATTTTAATCCTTGCAGTCAGAAGTGTGGTAAATTTAAAAAATTATATGTAACCTAACTGAATCCTTGTAGTTTCTAATCTTAGACATAGAATTTGATCTATAAAGGGCATCAGAGTTGGTTTCTGCAAAGATCCTTCTTGCTATGCAGTAATCCGACGTCTTTGCTTGTATATCGACAAGATTTATTCGCTGGTTTAATACATTGGCGTCACAAAGTTTCCATGTTTATGTGTTTGGATTACTCAGTAAGACAAGCTGCGAGGGGGCATGGTTAGACTGCGATTCTGTTAAAAAAATTGCCGCTCCAACCTTGGAAAAGTCAGTTATAAATGATATTTGAAAATAAAAAATGTGAAAAATTTTGGATATACCAGGCGCAAAAGAAATTTTCTGACGTAGGGTTTTATTAATATTATTTTGATTACTTCATCGCTTTTAGATTGTCATCTTATATTTTAACAGTATTTTTAGTATAGTGCAACAATTTTTAATATTTATATGCTCAGCGTTAATAAACACAGCAAAGTAATCTAAATTTCGTAAAAGTTTTGATATATTAACAACATTCTAGTTCCATCTATACTTTCATGAGGATGTACTTCTAAAATTATTTTATAATGCATTAAATGCAAAAACTTCTATGCTTTATTATCTCCCGAACTCGCTTTCAAATGAGATATAATGTTTTAACCCAAGTAACAATTTAAGTTTTTTAATAACATTCTACACTTTCATAACTATTATTACTATATTAAAAACACAAATCAATAATTCGAAACCAAAGTCTACCATGGAAAAAGCGGAACAACTTTCGCACAACCTATTTTTCTTTAATTTTACTGAATTTTAAAAACGGGTCATTGTTATACTAATAGCGCGTCCGCACCCACAGAACCTAGACCAAGAACAGCAAGGGCAGGTCAAAGATTCCTGGCTCAGGCTAAGGAGTGAGTGGTAATTTTTCAATTCAAGAATTGGTTCCTGGCAATTTGAATATTTACGGAATTAGAAAGTGGTTACGGAGCAGTTTTCTGATAAATATTAGAAGTACGTGATATATATATAATCCCCAATTAAACCACATATCTCGATGTTATTCGAGAAAACGTGTTGTTTCGCCTAGCCCACGTGAGATATCGAATTCGGTACATCCTTTAAGCTCCAATTTACCTCGACTGTAATTTGCACAGCTCGTCTTCAGAAGAGGCAGTCCGTAATCTATTTAATGATTCCTCGTTACGTACTTAACTTTTTCTCTAAAAGGGATAATTAACTATTTTGAATTTGATATTTCGGTTATTTAATAAATGAACTCCTTTTTGGCTTCGTTTCCGTTTCATTAATTTTTATTGCTATAATTAGATTGGAATGATTAAATTCATTGACTTGGTATTTATTCCACGGGCCAGAGCAAGGGAGCATAATTGCTAAAAAAAAAAAATCGGTTGGAAATTTAATCTAGTACAACTTGTCCCGCTTTTTTTTTTTTTTTTTTGAGAACACCTCTATGTCTGTATGTCTGTATCAAAGGTAATAGTCGTTAATTTGAATTCCTGACAAATGAAACAGGGTCGCCAGGTGAGTAATTTTGTGTTAGATTTGCTTCATAGGCGTCCGCACCAGGGAGGGCATTTCAAAGGGGCTAGTTTTTCGAAATTAACACTAGCAGTTTAAACAGAGAAATACTCGCAAGAAATTCTTTATAAGCGTCTTAAAATACCTCTAAATTTTGTACAGCTTTCAGTTACTTGGAACTTTTCCGAACTGGAAAAAAATATTTGTACTTTAATTGGTTATTGCATGAAGGGGAAAGCTCCTCTAAATCTGCAAAATTATTTTAATTTAATATTTAACAAAAAAGAAGTATAGAAAACAAATTATAAATTTTCAGCGTACACTTTTTAAAATGCATTTATGGCTGAAGTTTTATTAGTAATTTGTGCACTAAACTAAGTAAATTATTAGTTTTTTTATTTTATTTACGGTTTTTTCAAATATTCATATTTAATTATGATTTTGGCGTATTAATTTTTTTGACACTTAAAATATTAGGTGTAATGGGGTAAATAGAGTCCTTTTTAATTCAGTATAAAAATGCCCTAATTTTTTTCTTATTAGTTTCGGCTATTATGCTATCATAGGATCGAAGAAAGTACAATATATTTAAAAAACTATTGAACCAAATTTTATTCTAGAACTAAATCGCTATAACTAATTATTAAAAATACCATATTTTTAAAACTATTTTGACTAATATTGTCATTAACTAAATATTCCATTTTTTTTCGATATTAGGAAAATTCTTTTGCATAATGCCATAATGCTTGTTATATTTTTGACCATTTGTATTTACTAAAAAATGTATGCATAGATAGAAGGTTAACGGCGAAATAAAAAAAAAATCTCTAGAACACTCCACGGATTTTATTTTCTGTATTATTCCATTAAATATTCTCTCCAGTGATCGAAGCGACACTTCCAAAGATCTCACTCCTGTAGTTGTTAATTCTCTTAATGACTATTTACAAAAATATACAGCTGTAGCGTCCGTCTTACATTCGATATTCGTGCTGAGCTTTTATTTGCCGTCTTTAAGTGCTTTGAAATTTGAATTGTTTGTATCATTAAAATTTATTATAATATTATTTTCGTTATTTAAATCAAGTGAACATAAGGATCAGGGTACCGATAACACATTTTTTTAATTAACTAATATACAGGGCGTCCCACACCTCAATTCATTATCATTATTTATTTTATGCTCACTAATTCGTGAATAACTTGATAACAAAACATCGAATTTTTAGCTATTTTTATATTCTTATATATATTATTTTTATACTCTTCAAACTAACCCATAAAAAGTTTTATCCTGCTATTTCACTTTTTTAACAAAACGTGAAATAAACTTGGATAAATAGCGGCGATAAATAAACAACACTTTCGTTAGAAATTTCACTTATACTATATTCATCAATTTTTTGTGCTGAATTAACGCTTTGTGCTGCTTAATTAATAACGGCCGATGAACCATGGGGACTTTCCGACCCTGTATAATATCGTACCTCGCCGACCTTAGTGGGATACCCTGTATAATGTGAATCTAAACATAGAAAATATTAGATTTAAAATCTTAAAAACATTATAAAATTATTCATTAACAGACTTGTTAAATAATGTTTCTATTTACGTTTCGTTGGATTGATTCTCTTGGATCGATGTTTAAGCCATTCCTATAAGCTCCATTTAATTTGCATATCATTCTTTTTGGTTGCAGTGCTTTAAAATTTTATGTCAACAATATGCTGAAAATTCTATAACAATATTAATTTTTTTACCCAAAATTTAAATTTCGCTTGTGTTTCTGTCAAATATTAAAAGGTACTTAATGATTAGTTATTACAGAAAACAGTAGATATATTTAATCACAAACAGCCCTCTGAAAAGCACCCCAAGACCAATAAATATGTTCGTAACTATTTAATTTAGGCATTAACTTTACCAAGTTATTCAGATTTTAGTAAGTAGTTTTAAAATTTTGGCAATTTTGTCATCGCAGGTTCTTTAAAGTCAAACTTCAATAAATTTGAATTCCATTAGTAATTATCTGTAACATGTAATTAAATAAAAAACATTTATGTTAAGTAAAATTAAAATACCGTTGAATTGTTACAAAAGTACCAGGTCTTTTCAGAAAATAACCGAATTTTATTTTTTAAACTTAATTTTTTTAAACGCTATTAGATAATTTCTTGTCAGTATTCCTTTGTTTAAACCGGAGAACTTCCAGCGCAACTCTAGCAAGTTGTCAGCGACCTTAGTCTTTTTGACAGAAATTCTAATTAGTCCGATTACCTGTGACAGAGGTGCCTTCAAGAAAAAAAAAACACATTGTATATCAGATATCGATTATTAAAATATAAAAGTGGATTAACATGCAATTAAAAGTATTTAATTAATTAAAGAATTCGCAGTTACTGAAAAAAAGAAGTTTAAATAAGAAGTTTCGTGTAACTTTTGATTCTTTAGTATTTAAACAATTTTGTACTTTCCAGTGAATTTGGTATCTGTTCGATATAAAAATTCTGTTGGGAGCAGTTTACTAAAAAAAAATTCTTTAAGCATTTTTGTTGGAATTTTGTTTCTTTATTGTAAATACTTCTTTAAAGTAATTATTTTTTTTAGCAGAATATTTCGAATATATACTAATATCTTGTACATGTACTATGTACTACACTGACAATACAATATTACTGAACTGCAATTGTTGATTAGTACCAATTTAATTTCAAAGCGGGGCAGTTAATTAATTATATGTTTGACGTTAGTAGATACTAATTGGCATTTCAACATACCTTCCAAAACTAATTGATTTTTGATGGAACATTTTTGTTAGGTAGAAGAGCGGATTTTTGGAACTGCTCCGCGTTAATGCATAAAAGGGTTATGCGCAAATTACTGAAGTTTTAAATTGCGTGGAGTGTAAGAGTTTTGTGTAATATCAATTACCATTTCCGTTCGGGGCAGATTTAATTAATGAACGTTATTGGATAAATGGAATCCCTGAAACGTGAATATCACCTGGAAATGGCAATATGTGTTAATAGATACACTATTACTGGCACTTGTTTTGAAATTAAGGCCAGCTAATATAAATTCTATTGGCTGATCTCGATTGCAATTAGAATTTGTCTAGGTACTCAACTTTTTTCTAAATTACAATTTGCAAATTCTATTTTTTTAATAACTGATTGATTGTTGGTGCTAACTACACTAGCCACAAAAATTAAAGGATAAAAAATTACTAAATTTTTAGGTGATTGAAGATTGAAGTTTCTACAATGAAAAAAAGGCCAGTAATTTTACATATATACTTTGTAAGACAATCCTTATAATTTTCTTAAATTAATTCTAAAAATGATGATGATGTTACACTGAACCCTGTAATTTTACAAGAAAAATGTCAATATACAGTAATAACGTAAACTTCCTATGTAAATATAAAATAATGTGTACATTTATATTATAATATATTCACAATTAGCAATGCGAAATCTATTTTTTACATTGTAAAATTACTGAACATAGTAAAATTACTATATAATTGACAGTAAAAACACGCCGAATCTATGAGTGATTGCATTAATCGCTGAGGGCCCAGGGTGGTGACGCGATCTGACCTTCATTTCTGTTCTCTGCAAGTCGTGGTATGCAATATGCAGGGTGACTAGTGACTAGTGAGTAGTGTTTTTATTATTAGGTAAGTAGTTTTATATTGTATTGCTTATAACATAACCCATATGAGATTTAAGGGTAATGCGTAAGTTATACTTACATAATTATTGAAGCAAAGGGAAATTGGTGTCCTACAAAAACCATGTACCTTACCACTGTAGATTGAATTATGTTCATCTTATATAATATACAAAATATATTCTTTTCTATGTTAGAATTATATTTTACACCTACATATTTGAAGTACAATGGTGTCTGGAGTTGGAGCGTCAGTATGACTTAAGTTAAATATTGGTACCTAAATACGTAGATACATATATAATTGATTAAGTACTACGTACTTGTAACAGTTAGTGGAAAACTATCGTAGATCTCGTGTTAATTCGATTGAAAGATACACAGGTTAAGTTAACGTATAAACTTCAAGGGCGTGTTCTTTGGATTATTTTCAGTCAAAAATTCTTAATGAACCAGAGGTATAAAAACTACAGAATTTCTGAATATGTAATGGTGTGTACATTTCGTAAATTTTATAACATGTTAAATTTAGTTTATGTTTACATATA
The DNA here is from genome assembly GCF_000390285.2 of Anoplophora glabripennis. Taxonomy (NCBI): domain Eukaryota; kingdom Metazoa; phylum Arthropoda; class Insecta; order Coleoptera; family Cerambycidae; genus Anoplophora; species Anoplophora glabripennis. The sequence continues at coordinate 580,912 of NW_019416424.1, read as the reverse complement.
CATAAGAAAATACATAATAAATACAATATATACTTTTACATTGTTATACAGGGTAGCCCATCGAAAACGTACCGCAAGGCATTACAGGGTAGTAATGAACTTTTCGGCAAAATCCAAAAACAGGTCAAATTTGTTTCTGAGGGGGACAACTTTTGGCTCAAAAAGCATACCAAAATCTTCAACCCCCTAAGTGGGGGTGCTATCCCCTAAATTTTTTCAAATGGGAATGGGGGTCAAGTGGGGGGTCATTAGAAAGGGCTTTTAATTCTCTATACATCGATTCTTACTTTTTGAAAATCGATTCATTATTTTAGAAAATATGCAGCTTTGAAAATACGAACAATATTTTTGACGAGAAATGCGAAAATCGATTTAATTTTACTTCAAAACTTACGGTATTAGCTTGGTAAATTCCTTCAAAAGAATTCGCTGTTTTTTTTTCTGATTTGCGAATTCTTTAGCCTGATTTTGGTGAGCAAAAAATTGTCCGCTTTTTGTTTCGTATTTAGATAGGCCACAAGAAGTTGCTAGATAACTGTCTTGTGACTTGTAGTTGAAGAGTACCAATACTGCCGAGTCTTTTAAATTGATTAATTATGGTGTACTCAATTCCAGAAAGAGTAGAAATTATTGAGCTTTTTTTCAAAAACAATGAATGCGGAAATCGGGTCGCCGAACTGTTCAACCAACGGCATCCTGAGAAACATGCGTCTGGAAAAATTGTTCGCGAATTGGTGGCCAAATTTCGCGAAACTGGCTCCGTTCATAACAAAAAGAGGCAGGTTGAAAATCCGGTACTAAATGAACCTACGGAAATAGCGGTATTGGGGCAAGTGGCAATGGATAGTACGCTGAGTACAATGCAATTGGCTACTGCGACAGGAGTGAGTCGTACAAGTGTCCAACGAATATTAAAAAAATACAAATTCCATCCTTATAAGATTCGGCTAGTGCAAGAGCTAAATGAAGACGATTTTGATCGTCGTTTGCAATTTTGCGAAATAATGACTGAACGAGCGATAAACGATAATTTCCTCTTTAATGTGTGTTTTTCGGACGAGTGTACGTTCTTCTTGAATGGTTTAGTGAATCGCCATAATTGTCGTTACTGGGCTGATACCAATCCAAGGATTTTCCATGAGACACACTCCCAACACCCCCAGAAGTTGAATGTATGGGCAGGTATTTTTGGAAATTCCATTGTAGGTCCTTTTTTCCTTCCTGGAAATTTGACAGGCGATATGTACTTGGATTTACTACAAAATGTCATCGACCCAGCTCTAACAAATATCATAGAGGACGACCCTGCTTACAATGAACACGAACTGATTTTCCAGCAAGACGGAGCTCCTCCACATTACTCGCTCAATGTGCGCAATTACCTAAATGAGACGTTTCCAGGACGCTGGATAGGACGAAGAGGTGCAATTGAGTGGCCCCCTCGGTCACCCGACTTAAATCCTTTAGATTTCTTTCTCTGGGGGCACATTAAAAGCAAAGTTTACAGCACTCCACCTGATACCTTGGAAGATCTGCGAGGACGAATCATTAATGTATGTCGCGAAGTAACACCGCAAGTGCTCCAGAATGTTCGACAACGGTTTGAAGACAACCTGTATCATTGTATGCAAGTTGGCGGACAACATTTTCAGCATTTACTTGACTAATACCGTAAGTTTTGAAGTAAAATTAAATCGATTTTCGCATTTCTCGTCAAAAATATTGTTCGTATTTTCAAAGCTGCATATTTTCTAAAATAATGAATCGATTTTCAAAAAGTAAGAATCGATGTATAGAGAATTAAAAGCCCTTTCTAATGACCCCCCACTTGACCCCCATTCCCATTTGAAAAAATTTAGGGGATAGCACCCCCACTTAGGGGGTTGAAGATTTTGGTATGCTTTTTGAGACAAAAGTTGTCCCCCTCAGAAACAAATTTGATCTGTTTTTGGATTTTGCCGAAAAGTTCTTTACTACCCTGTAATGCCTTGCGATACGTTTTCGATGGGCTACCCTGTATATATTTTTGTATAACTTTAAGTGTTTTTCTATTTTGTAACAAATAGCCTAAATGTGCAGGTACCAAATTTAAATAAAAAAATCTTGTAAAGCCATGATATTTTATTTTACATAATTTAACTATATTCCAACTTTATAAACCCTTATTTAAAATTGCATAATATTTGTGACATTAAAAAAAAAATAATAAAAATATTATTGAAGCTGTGAAAGCAGGATTTTAAGGTGTGTAGTCGATAATATTATGAACCATACCTACGTCTTTATTAATCTGTCAAAAAGTAAAATGTACCTATTTATAGCATACCATTTATATGCTTTTCTTATCTAAAAATATAAGCAAAATAAATTTACATATTTCATGTCCCAGTTTAATTCAATTAATATATTGAAGATATTATAATATATCTTTTAATTTCAGTATTACTGTTAAGGGTGTTTTTTTTAACATTGAAAGCTATTTTTATTTACTTAATATGAGCACATTTTACTTTTGAAATATCCTACTGCAGTGCTACTATTGAGAAGTCTATGGAAAAGTCTGATAAGTTACTTAAGGTAAGTAACAATTGTTGACTCCTTACGATATTCCTGATTTTTCTCATGTAGGGATATTTATCTATTATAAGGGAATTACTGTCCAGAAAAATATACTAGGTACCGGTACCTATTTATGTCAAAACACTGTTAGTGAATTTAAGCGTTATTAACAAGATGCGCTTAAAAATAACTTTTTAAAAATTGACTACAAGTTAAGTCAGTTTCAACACTTTTAGAAGATTTCTTTTATTCCCGGAAAAGCTTGAAAAAATACTGCAAATGTCGCGGGAATTATTTTTGAGAAAAGCTGAATGACGAAAATTACATCTCAATATGTTGATTCGTTTTAACACAGAACATTTTTTTTTTATTTTAGGTATTTTCTATATGATGCCCTATAATTACTTATTTTTGAAAATGTTTGACTTTTCTAATGAGATTTTTATATGTATTTAATTTTTTTGTGTAGATTCCAGTGACTTGCGCAAACTTGTAAAAATAATTTAATAACATCCTATAGTTGGAATGATGTATCGTACGTGATAGGTATACAAAAAATTATGTTCAAGTTATAAATACCAACAATTTTTTGTGTAATCCGTGACGACACAATGAATTAGGTAGGTATGTATATGATAAAATAGTTGAATTATACAAAAAGGCACTAGATACTTCACCTGTAGAACAAACGTTTTTCTAACGTATAAATATTTTCTTAATTGAAAAGTTACAGAGCTATAATAAAAAACGGCATAAACATTGAAAAACATCCTGTAGGTATCTCTTAAACAAATCAAAATATCGAAATGTGATTCTAGCCATTCAACTTTTCTCAAAAATTGAGCCCGAAACATATTTGCTACTTTTTCTGTTTTTTCGGAATATAGGAGAAACCTCCTATACCGAAGTATTCATATTATTATTACAATGTAATTATACAATTGACCTTAAAGTTACTTTGCAATTTTACAAGTAATTGTGCAAGTTACATTATTAAAATACTCTCTATTTTGTATAATCATAGTGTGATATTACAATTGGCTGTAAATTTACTTAAGAATGTTACAAGTAATTATACAAATTACATTATAAAATTACTTTTTATATTGTAAAATCACAAACTAATATTACATTTACAAAATGTAAAATTACACTGCAAAATAAAATTACAATAGAATTTTACATTTTATTTGTAAAATCACAATCGATAAGAAAATTACAGTGATAATGAATGGTAAATAAATTGCCATCTATTTTTACTGTAATTATTTTTTACAGTGTAGTTTCAGGATCTGAAAGTAAAAAATTTTTATCGTTTTAAGAAATCCAACGGAAAAAATTTTTCAAAATTTTTGCCGACCTTTCGAAAAGTCTACGGGCTTTAATATCTTTTTTTTCTCAATCCCACCTATCAGCTCTTTTGGCTCGTCCTCTTTAATTTGAGGTCGTGTTTCAATATTCTTTTCATAAAAAATTGTTAAATCCGAAAAAAAATTTTTATTTTGTTTCGAATATACAGAAAAGATTTTTGGGTTGGTCTGGAAAGAACTTTGTTTTATAATTAAAGGTCTTGGAAACGGTAGGGGGGAGCGGTGTACAACTTTTTGCAATTAATTTTTTTGACAATTGTGTAGCATTGTGAATATTGTAAAAAAATCGAAAATTTTATGTTTTTTTCGATATTTAACATTTTTTCATGAAAAAAAATGGATTTTTGATCTGAAAAAAAACATTTTCTTTTTAAAAAGAATTAAGATTAAAAATTTATTGCTAATTGGTTTTCAGCAAAAATTAAAATTTCAATCAATCGGATCACAATGAAAGGAAAATCGCAACGGTTTGACTTCTGGAGGGTTTCTTTGGAATACTGTTTAATACGCAATTTTTACCTTTTTTGAATCAAGTTTCTCGCATCGAAAACATTTTTTTAATGGAAAAAACAGTAATAGCTTCTTATACAGGGTACTTGTTACAAAAAAGTCGAGTACAAAAAGATGAGGTCAAAATAATATCGGTTCTTCATATACATTTACATTTTATCAAACGGGCCTTCGTTAACAAGTTACGGCCCCTCAAAGGTGAAAATTAAAAAGTTATTTTTATTTACAGTCTCTAAACTATTAATTTCAGGATGATGCAAATTTGGTGATAGATAATACATGCGTACAGCGTGTTTTTGATGTTGTAAGTGAAACTTTGTTATGCCCAGAACGCCAGGGACGGACTATGCCCAATGGTTAACAATCCAGAATTTTTGCATAGATGTTGACCGCAATTTGCTTGTGTCAAAAATAAGTTCCCTGAAGAATTTTCCAACGATAATGCCCTCTTGGTTCAACTCGGTAAAATTAACAGTTTAGGAAATGTTAGTGATACGTTTCTTCGGGTGTCTAATGGAACATCGTCTATTAGTATAATTTTTCCGATATCAATTGAAGAACCAACAGATTGATAGTATGCACCAGGTTCGGTCGCTGACACAGCAAATCGGCAAAAATTCAGCAAAAATTCAAATTGAAATATTTGAAAAACTTGTTCCCATATTTATTTACAGGTCTGGTCGAACTAAACGTGGAGGCGATAGGAATGTATACGCTCAGTTGAAGAATGCGAACGCGGGCAAAGGAAAACGATTACAGTGGCATTGGGCTACTGGGCAATAAATCACAGCAGATGACAAGTGGTTGATAAATTGCCCAGCAGTGCAGTGTAGCAATGCGGAATTTGGTGTGATTCAGGTAATTTTAATTTATTATAGGCACCTTCTATCAATCATTCATATTACAATTGCGAAAGGGAGAAATAAGAGGGATATTTTGCTTACTAATATTATCACAACATGGCATTTTGGAGACCTTTTGAAGCGGAACAAACCGAAATTTTCCACCAATATAATGAAATTGTTTGAGGACATAAATAATTAAAATATGTTTTGGCCAAATGAACATATGTATAATAGAAATTTTCTGCACATTATACCGTACGCGAATAAAGTATGGAATAAATTCAGTAAAAACGAAACAAATTTTTTTTAGGAAAAATCCTCGAACAGGTCGATTTTTAATTTAAAAAATACATATTTTAGCGTAAAAGGCAATTTTCAACCGTCATTTGTTTTCGAGTAATGACGTCATCGATATTTTTTTTAAATAGCAACCCCCTATTTTTTTTCTTGATTCTGAAAAATCGTTTCATTGTCGATCTGACAGTATTAAAATGTTGCCATCTTACATAGGAAAGTTTTCGAGTAAATGACGATTGAATGTTAGAAAACGTAAATTTTATTCATTAAAAAAATAACAATTCCTATGTCAAGCAAATACAATTCATTAAGTTTTCTACCTAAATTAAGTGTTCGAATTGCCACCCACCGACTTCTTGACAATACGCAAGTCTGTGTAGAAATTCTTCTTGCACATTATGAATTATTTTTACTACACTCTGTGTATTTCATCTATAATACAATTTTGGAATTCTTCTAAATTATGTGTGTCCTATTAACGTACACTTTGGACTTTAAGTAGCCCCATAAGAAATAGTCTAGGGGTGTAAGATCTGGGGATCTCGCGGGCCATTCTATCGGTCCTCGTCTGCCGATCCACCTCCTAGGAAAACAATTGTCCAGAAAATCTCGAATAAGGCGCGCATAGTGCGGAGGTGCACCGTCTTGTTGAAACCATATGGTGTCATCAGGAATATCAGGGTCATTATCGTTAGGAAAAATTACTGCAAGCGCTGGAACAAGGTCATTTTGTAAAAACTCTAAATATCTTTCTCCTTTAAGGGTTCCTTCAAATAAGAAAGGCCCTACTATTCTGTTGTCAACTATTCCAGTCCACATTTAATTTCTGTGGGTGTTGGGTATGTGTCTCTGCCATCCAATGAGGATTTTCCCGACTCCAATACCTGCAAGTTTGACGGTTCACTGTACTATTGAGACAAAACGTGGCCTCATCTGAAAAAACTATTTGCCGGTGTAAATCTCTATTTACTTGACATAAATCCATCATAATTTCACAAAAGTGTAAGCCGCGGTCGGGATCGTTATCATTGAGTTCCTGCACAAGTTGAATTTTGTAGGGATGATAATATTTTTCCTTCCACAGGATACGTAGCACTGTGGTCTGACTAATTCCATTGTTTAATGCAACATACTTATCAAAATGTTCTGTTTGTGATCTTCACTAACGCTTGGACGTCCAGGTTTTGGAATATCTACAACATTGCCAGTTTATGTGGAGTGGAGGCGCCGCTCGATATGCACTGACAAAAAATCACAAATATTTCCTGAACTGTTAATTGTATCGAGTTGAACCAAGAGGGTATTATCGTTGGCAAATTTTTCAGGGAACTTATTTTTGATACAGGTTAGATTGCGATCGTCATCTATGCAAAAATTCTGGGTTGTTAACCATTGGGCATAGTCCGTCCCTGGCGTTTTGGGCGTTTTGGGGTAATATGCATTAGCATTTCTGTGATATGACGATATGACAAGAATGCTGATATTACATTATACGTTCATTAATAATCTCAAAGTAGAAAAACAAAATGGAGTACACACGAAAGGCTTATTATATTACACGCCAGCTGAACATCTGGAAATTAATCAAGGTACCATTTTCTTTAACAATTGATTTAATTTGTACGTATACAAGTATACAACTTTTTACAAGAATAAGTGACGCATATAATTACTGTAGCCACTTATCCTTATGGAAATGCCTTACTCGTTAAGGATAACGACTGTAAATACCTACGCTTCTTATTTCTAACGCTCTTGTTTTGAATTTTATTTCATTCGCAACGCGAAAATACGTATGTAACTAACTAGATGGAAGCGGAACACATAAAAATAAAGTTACATTTCAATTTTGTTCAGTCAACTGCGATCGGTGCAATTTATTATTCCCAGAAATATCGATTTTTCTGAGAAATTTATACGAACGTATGTAACATGGATCATTTTTAATTAAAAAAGTTTTATTGCGTTTAAATATAATTTAAAACAGAGCAGAAATATAACGCTTATCAAATAAATTGCTGATATTTGAACTAGTATTAATTTACGTTTTATTGAAATGTACATATTGAGCTAAATCATATGAATTTCGACAAATCACAAAAAAAAGTTCTGTACCAAAGGCATGAGTACATAGCTTTTATGTATTTTTTTATGCAGAATCCGATCCCGCAGCCCGAAAATTGCAAATTCCACATACCTGTCATATTGAAATGAATAAATAGTGTCGCAAGCAGTAATAACATCACTTTGGATAAAGATCGACTCGAAATGAAGTACAGACAATTTAAACATAGTATTTTCAAGTGTCTTACTTTAAAAAAATGGAATTAATGAACACATAAATGTTAAAATATACAGGGCTTTTCTGAAATAAGTGCGTTCTTTCGAAAGGGTTATAGAGGAAGCTAGGATAGACAATTTTCATTAAGCATCCTGCGGTGTAAAGTGTCACGTATTCCAGAAAATTAATCAAGTATTATTACGCGAAACTTAGGCCGTCCATGCATCGTACAATTTACTCAACTGATCAACTGTTTACGATCAGAACCGGTCACGTTGTTTTATTTCAAAATACTTTATTCAGATCAAGAATTAGCGGATATTGTATTAATGTACGGGTAGTGCGAATATGGTTTAAATATACATGTGTACTTATATGCGAATCATTACACCCTAAGACAACCACCAAATCCCAAAATAGTGCAAAAAGACCTTTAAATTGAAGTTACTATCAAAATAAAGTGACTGTCTTGATTTTTGAGAAAAAAAAATCGGTATTAAAATTAATGACGACGAAAAAAAAAATTAAACGTATTCCTTCTGAAATTTACTTTATTTATGTATTAACAGTAGATTCTGGGAATTTGAACGATTTTAGAAGCCTAAATTTAAAAAAAATTCATTTACTTTTGAAAATTTTTAAATTTTTTAAAAAATCGCCTTTTTTCAAAATATTTCAAAAACTAACAAAGTTATAAAAAAATGATAGAATAAGAAATTGTAGGTTTTTTTCTTACTGAACAATTTGCTTTTTTAAATTTTTGTAGGACAAAATTTGACTGAGTTATGACCATTAGAAACTCAAAACTAAGCTCAAAGACTGCCTTTCCTGAGCCCTTTAGCTTACAAATTTAAAAAATGAAGGGCTCAAAAAAACTGCAAATCACAGAACTTAAAGTACTTGAAATTCCCTACAAAATGGTTTATTGAGTAAATTTATAACTTTAAAATTACAAAAGTTATGGAAAAAAAATTAATCGCATTTTTTCGGTAAAATTCTCGGAGCGGGTAAATTCATATTTGTGTATTTTGGAGCACTTGTGAACTGATTTGAGTAAGTATTTTAAAAATATTTATAATATTTGATATTAATTTAATTAAAAAAAATATTAAGAATAAAATAGTGCAAAACCCTGTTCAAAGTATGCGTTACACAGGTAGAGTGAATCCAACGTATGAAGGTCGTGGGCTAGAAACATCGCAACGTGTCTTAAATAAATTGGAACACATCTTACATTTTGTCGAGGAAAACCGGAACCGCAGTACCCGCGATAATGCGCGTGAAATGGCTTTTTTAAATACTACCGTGTAACGTGTGCTACTAGAGCAGTGGAACAGTTACTGCGCTCTTATCTTATACAGGGTGTGCAGGTTTTAGCTGCAAGTGATTTTTTCAGCAGCGATTTTTGTTGAACCATTTATGTTACTGCCAATGGTGCAGCGTATTTAAAGTTTCTGACAGTGGTCGCCGCCAGCTTCCAACTTGCATTGCACTTCCTAAGCCTTTGATCTGGTGCTGTTGTTCTCTGGCGAGGCTCTGTGGAGCGGACCCGTTATCAGAACCCCTATCTCGGTCGGCGGAGGTGATATCGCGATTGTAGTTATTTTCCATAAACACCAAAATTTTTCTCGGATCGACTACAAATATGTTACAGAAGAACACACTAAAATGCATAAGCGCCACATAGTGAAGAACAATTTACGTCACAAAAATGCTTCTTTATTTGATTTTCTTGAATATCTCAATATTGCTTCTGCAATTGGTAGCATCCAAACGTTTCGCCGTTCTTCATTGTCGGTATATTCTCTGCAAGAGGTTCGTTTCGTTGCTTAATGAAAATCACTTATTTTCACTGACTCTACCACCTCTTTGAAAAAATATATTTATTTCAGAAACACCTTGTATATAAAATGCAAAATGTCCAGCTGAAATGGAGCTTCGAAACTTAGTGCATTTAAAGTATTAGAATATGTCTATTACTTGATTTCTTTCCCGATTAACGTCGTAAAAAAATCCCATTTTCCCGCTTTAACCCTTTCGATTACGGATGTTTCCTTGAAACTTTCTAATTATTTTTAGAGCATAAATTTTGACTAAATGGCTATATCGGCTGCAAATTACATTATCGCATAATCAAATTACCCCATGCCGATCTTAAAATAAGATTGATTTTCAATTAATTAGAGTACCTCTTGAGCCGCAAAATTAGAATTATATAGACATAGACTGTCATTCAAATTCGTCCACGTTTTGTATTTCTGGAGTTTTTGCGATATACCGAACCAGCCGTATGGTAGATTTATACGGTCGAATGCATTAATAAAAACGTAAGAGACAGTGGCGATAGGTCTTTTATTCTGATTGATAAATAGCCGCCCAGAGAAGAAATAAAATAATTACTAAAACACAAAAAAAAGGCAACGTGTGGTCGCATCCATTTTTAATGTTCCCTTAAAGAAGTTCTAACTTTAATGTCCCAAGACTAAGTGTTTACGAGGATGGTATTTCACGTCGATTTCGTTGAAGCGTAAATAAAATCATTGTAAAATAAAACTAATAAATGGCATTTTATTTTTTATCATCGGGATTCTTCAAAAGTACCTTAAAGTGAACGAATTACGTTTTTTATGAGAGTTTCAGATTTAAAAACTTTTTATGAGGAACAGGTCTACTGTTACATATTAATTAATACTAATATTTACTCAATTTACCTTGGTACTTTAGATAAGGCGGACGAGTGAACACTATACATATTTTGCAAAGGCATTTTTGACTGAACCTTTTGAACAACCTGTTGAATTTGTCTTTAACAACAATGCTTTATCTCTTTTTAATAGAGTCCAATTTTTTCATATAATTACTTTCCAACTTCAGGAGTCCCGCAGGGCTCATACCTTGGACCTTTATTATTTCTCATTTTTATAAACGACATTTGTCGAGTACTCGACTATAATAAGCTATTATTTGCCGATGATATGAAAACCTTTACAACTGTTTCTTCCATAGGTGACGGCTTAATATTATTGAATATTATTTTCATATACAGGGTGTAAGAAGTATGACTGCCATAACTTGAGCATGAGATAGAGTAATCATAAATGAACAAAAAAGTTGTATATTTGGGGCGTAAGATTAACAGTTTTCAAAATACAGCAAGTATTAATATTGGGGAGTTTCATCACAACGTGATAACAGCGCTACACAGCTGATGCAGACCTCGTGTGCACGCGGCAGCCTTGTCCTACGGAAAAAATGTAAACAACTGTTATTGTGAAACATTTAATAAATTTCAAGACAATTGTTTTCCAAATAAGTAAAATAAAATGTATCGATTTTGTAGTACGAAGATAGTGTTGTGCTTAAATTTTAGCTTAAATTTGAGTAATTATGAATCTCTTAAAAGAGGAACTTAACTTTTAATCAAAGACTCGCGTCGTCCAAATAATCATATGTATTAAAAATAATTTAGGGACTTACCAAAACGGAAAATTCAGTAATTTTTAAACGCACAAGTACAAATCAAACTACAACATATGCTCAAAATGTCCACCACCATCTTCGATGCACGCGCCACACCTTCGAATCCAATTTTCGCGCATTCGCTGGAAAACACCTCAAGAAATGGTGCTCAAAAAACACTCCAACACGGTCCAATTCCAGATACCGACACCAACTGAATTGCTTATTGCTAGACAATACCTCGTGTTACACGCCGCGCCGTGGTCACATTGCACAATTAAATTTATTACAACGCTAATTATTTTTTAGAATTAAGCATAAAGAAGTTCAAAAAAGTGATAATTCTATGCACGCAGTTATGTCAATATTGATCGAACGTTTGTACATCAAGTTGGGGACTTGAATGGTTGAGTTTAGGACCTATGTCATATAAGGTTTTTTGTGTATTTTAATATATTCTATTTCCTGTTAAAGTCAGTCAAATTTCTAACACCCTGTATGATTGAGGTTACTGAGGATGACATAATACATGCAATTAAGAAAATGAAGGGTAATTTTACAATGGGACCTAATTTAATTCCTGCATTTTTAATAAAAGACTGTAATACAATTTTCGCAAAACTTTAAAAAGGCTTATTCAGTTCTATAATTGCATATAAGGAATATACAGTGTTATTTTTCTAAAACCTGACATAGGCCAATTTTTTATTTGAAGTGATAGATTAGTACTTCCAAACGCAAAGTTGTAGGAAATAACTTGATTAAGAAAAAATTACAAATAATTCTTTCCGGTGTTGCCAGATTTCTGCAGTAGCTACAAAGACGATATTTTTTTAAATGGCAACACCGTATTTTTCTAACATAATTTGACAAACCTTCGAATTTTAAATAAAAATGTTGTCACAATTTCCTTATTGGAGTAGCCGTTTTCGAACAATCAGCAAAAACAACGAAAATAATCTGCAGTCGGCAGGAACTAAAAGAAGCTAAAACAGCAATAGTAGGCCTTGGATATTAAACAAAAATTGTGTTGTTTGAAAGGAGCTATCATTGTTGTATTGTATTCGTGTTATTTGAAAGCTGTTGTATTTGAATGTGTATAAAAGTAACGTTTTAATTCAATTGCAAAGATTGGCAACACCGGAAAGAATTATTTGTAAATTTTTCTTAATCAAGTTATTTCCTATAACTTTGCATTTGGAAGTACTTCAAATAAAAAAGTTGGCCTATGTCAGGTTTTAAAAAAATTGCACTGTGTACAAATATATATACAAATATGGAAAGAGTCGCGAATATGTCCCGTTTATAAAAAAAGGTACTAAGAGCGACATAACTAACTACCTACCGGTCAACTACAGGTCCATAGCGATTTTAATTAACTTCTTTAAAATCCTAGAAATAATTTTACACAATCGACTTTATTTTCATATTGAAAAATTAATATCTCCGTACCAACATGGATAAGTGGTCGTTCAACTTCCTCAAATCTAGTTGAGAAAACCCATTTTATTGCTGCAGCTTTGGATGCAGGAAGTCAGGTTGATGTTGTGTATACCGATTCTTCTAAAGTTTTCTATCGGCTTGATCATAATTTATTATTTTAGTAATAGATACCAATTCGTATGCGGACGACCTTAAATTGTTCTTGAGAATTAAATCTGATTACAAGATAATCTTGACATTGGTTTTCATATAAAAATCATCTGCCTCTGTCTGTCAACTATGATTACTGCGCTCAAAAAAAATATCTAGCTACTGTTATAAAATTTTTACTTCGATCCTTGCAGTGCAATAAGTTGTCTACGTACCTTTTGTGGAAAAAATGTATCTATTCACCGTAACAAGGTGCCCTATTGTTCTAGTAAAGCACCGACTTAAGGTAGTAAAATCGTCTTTGAGAAAATAATTTTTATTGAGCTTGGTACATGATATTTATACTAATACCACTAACAAGCAAAACTGCTATTGTAATACATCTTAACAAAACTTTCTTATTGGTTGATATCCCTTAGTGTGCTTCTACTCCGACTCATATCAATGATTTTATATTCCTTTGTTGCCACAGAGGGATAGAGAAGTTGTTTATTTCTCCTACCTCTATAATTGCTAATCGTTATGCATTTGTAACTCATTTTTGTACTTCAGTACAATAGCAATACTTATCTTTGATATATGTAATAATTGGGTATTAGGATGTCTATTTTATTCCTCATCCCCTTTTAATATATATATATATATATANATATATTAAATTCCTCTAGTTGCTGCTCTAAAAAATTCAATAAAAGTCGTTTCCAAGAATTTATCTTTCAACAAAATGACATCTTTCCAATTCCTGTTCCTTTTTGAAGGAGTTTTTGTTATAATTCCTAGTAAATGAAAGAATAACTGCAATTCTCAAAGCAATTGTGTCTGCTTCCGTTAATAATGACTTATGTTATATCCAGGAGCAATTTCGTAGAATCTGTTTGATGCACAACATTCCTCGGCCAATTAAGATAATATTTAATGATAAAAAATTTGAAGTATATGAAAAATGCCAGAGAGCTAAAAAGTATTGAAGCTTTTAAGAATATACTCTTTCAAGTCCATAGAAAGCCTAAGCAAACTGAATACCACAAAAAAATTAAAAATGAGTTGGAGAATCGAGTGAAAAACGGTGAACAGCATCTACTGATAAGATATATACACGGAGTTCCTGAAAACTTTAAACTGGAAAACACACCCAAATGCAGTTCTATGTATCTCAGTTGTGACTATCAAAATTAGGGTGGCCCAAAAAAAACGAATATTTTTTTTTCGTGTCATGTTTGAAGAGCCCCCCCCCCATCAAAAAATCATTTTCCAAGTTGAAAAAAATCTCGATTCTGAAAACTTCAAATCGATATTTTAATTTCTAAAGGTCACCCATAATTATTTTAACTTTCAAAGTAAACCTATGTTTTCGAGCGACCTCTAAAAGTAAATATCAACGAACTAATCATTTTTTTTTATTGAATTTGATGAACAAAAGAATAGAAATAAGTCACAAAACACTTAAATTTTAAAAAATTAAAAAATTATAAATATTTGATACTCGGCGCGGTAGTAAATTTTGCCTCGAGAAATTTTTTAAGTGTCTCGTGATTTATTTCTATTCTTTTGTTCGTCAAATTCAATAAAAAAAACTTATTAGTTCGTTGATATTTATTTTTAGAGGTCTCTCGAAAACATATTAGGTACACTACTTTTAAAGTTAAAATAAGTGACCTTTAGAAATTAAAATATCATTTGAAATTTTCAGAATCAAGATTTTTTTTCAACCTAGAAAATGATAAAATAACGAGAAAAAAAATAAAAAAAGAAAATTCTATTTTTGACAATTATGGAAATTTTTAAAAATCTTGCGCTGATTTTTTGAGGGGGCTCTTAAAACATGATAAACTATCATATTTTCACGAGACGCAAAAAAAAATATTCGTTTTTTTCGGCCACCCTAATCAAAATATACGAGGGGTCAATTCTAAACAAGATAAATTTTTTATTTCTTTTACGTCTAGTGGTGTTGATATTGTGTACTTCACTCAAGCATGGCTTTGTGGTGATGTTTAAAGCGAATTGTTTCCCGATTTTTATACAGTTTATTGCGATGATAGAAGATTCGAAGCTTGTGCTGTTATAGTTTTTCCGATCTCAATTGAAGAACGAAGAGGTTGTCAGTATGTACCAGGTTCGGTCGCTGACGCAGCAACTCGGCATTGAAATGTTTGAAAAACTTGTTCCCATACATGTGTAAGATGTCTATGGGCATTTGTTGTTGTTATACAGGGTGTTCACAAATTTCATCCGATAACGTTTGACTGCATTTTCACGACGATAAATAAATACGATCTGCGAAAAAAAGTAAAATAAAAAATTTTTAGTTTTTGAGTTTCAGTCCTTCAGAATTGTCAAAAATAAAATTTATTTAATTAATAACTGATAATCCTTTTACCGATCGCTTTAAAATTTGGCACATTTATTTGGACTATTATGACGTATTATTTCTTAAAGCTTTAATCCAATCGATATACTGATTGATAGTTTTTACATTTTACGTGAACTTTGAAGCTATACTTAAACATGTAACTGTCACTAGCTTACTGTACTTCCAACCTTTTTAACTATTGGCTACTCCCTTTCTCATATAAATGTTATATTTCAAATTGCTATCCCTGACATTGACAGTTACATGTTTGAAGCGCATTTATCGAGGTCGTTATAGTCTACTTATCTCTACTATAAATCTGAGCTTACCTCTTCTGTTTTTTTTTATCGATTCATCTTTATCTCGCCCTTATCAGATTTTTCGTCAGCCAAAGCTTCGAATTATACAAAGTTAAGTACAATATTTTTTTACGAAACTTTCCCTTTGTAATGTACAGGGTGATTTATCTAAGACTAGCTGAAACCTGCCTCACTTTGCAGTGGCTATTTTATTTTAAATAAAAAAAAAAAACAACAAAAATTCTATTTTATTTTTATTTCATTCATTTATTGATAGTAAAGTATTATTTTTATTTATGTAAAGACATTATTTTAATGCTTTTGGATACACAATATGCATTATTCTTCCACCTGGTGTATATACAATATTGTAAATCGATTGAAATTCTGTAATAATGCACAGCGCCAACGCCACATATTGAAAACTGATCAAACTACTTTCTAAACCTTTCCAGTAATGTATCGAACATAACCCATAAATTTGAGCTCAATCGACTGAGTGGCATTCGAGTCTATAAGTGACACACATACTAATATTGACATATATATATATATAAATTTATATGAAGAACTGATATTATTTTGACCTCATCTATTTGTACTCGACTTTTTTGTATCAAGTACCGGGACACCATATATATACAGTGCTATTTTTTAAAACCTGACAGCCCAACTTTTTTATTTGAAGTGATAGACTAGTACTTCCAAATGCAAAGTTGGAGGAAATAACTTGATTAAAAAAAATTTACAAATAATTCTTTCCGGTGTTGCCAGATTTCTGCAGTAGCCACTAAAACGATATTTTTTTAAATGGTAACACCGTATTTTTTAAACATAATTTAACAAACCTTCAAATTCTAAATAGAAAATGTTATGTCACGTTTCTTTATTGGAGTCTGGTTCCAACAATATGATGCCCCTCCACATTTTCGCCTCGATGTAAGAAATTACATTAATGAAGTTTTCCCAATTTCGTTTTCCTGGTCGTGTAATTTCGCGTTTTGGTGATCAGAATGGCCCCCAGATCATGCGATTTAACGCCGTAGGACTTTTTCTTTGGACTTTTTGAAATCTAAGGCTTATGCCAACAAACCCACGACCACCCACGTCTTGAAGGAGGAAATTAGGCTCTGTATCAACGAAATTTAGTCGCATTTGTGCAAAATGGTCATACAAAAATTTCGACAAAAGAGTGCGTATGTAGTCTTTCCGAAGTCAGTTGAATATGTATAAAAAACCGAACAATCAAATTAAATGAGTTTCATAGGTGTCCCTAAAAAAGTTTTCTGCTAAAGGTAAAAAATTATAATACAAATTTGTATATAATGCGTAGAAAATTTCTATTATATGTTCATTTGGCCAACAACATATTTTAATTATTTATGTCCTCAAACAATTTTATTATATTGATGGTAAATTTCGTTTTGTTCCGTTTCAAAAGGTCTCCAAAATGCCATGTAATAATATTAGTAAACAAAATATCCCTCTTATTTCTCCCTTTCGCAATTGTAATATGATTGATTAATAGAAGGTGCCTATAATAAATTAAAATTAGCTGGATCACACCAAATTCCGCATTGCTGCACTGCACTGCCAGGCGACTTGTCGACAACTGAAATTTATGACGCAGTCGATCAGAGCAAAAGTGCGTATTGCTGTTTGCCCGCACGCTCATTCTTCGACTGAGCGTATACATTTCTACCACCTGTACGTTTAGTTCGACCAGACCTGTAAGTATGTGGGTACGGCTAAATAAATATGGGATCAAGTTTTTCAAATATTTCAATACAGAGTATCAACCTCTTGGTTCTTCAATTGAGATAGGAAAGACTATACCAGCAAGGTCGTGGATACCATTTACCCGATATACATAAAATGAATCAATAAAAAATTTACAATTTTAATTAAAAACCTGTGTCTTCTATCAAAATTACTTCTTGCGTGAATTTGAGAAAGCATTTATTTCATATGCGGTTTGGATTAAAATTCAGTAAAATAATATGTTGTTCTTGATTTTCATTATTTGTCTTAAAAAGGGGCCCTTCGCCTGAATTCAGCGAAACTGCTAAACGTAACCATTTCTACACTTTGTTTAGTTACTCATATTTCATTTGAAACAATTTATTAAAGCATATACATCTTATTATCATCCCATTTATATTCTCTAACAGTAGCTCAAATAATTAAAATCAGAGAAACACCTTGTGCCATCTAGCGACGTCACGAATATTTTATAAGGTTGTATCAAAGTTTTCTGTTAGAGGTTCGAAAATAGACTGCGATATATGTAAAGAATTTGTCTCTGTTTAACTATGCTATTGGACACAGATGCGCTACGTATTAATTGCCACAGGCAATCAATAGACGAAGAATTCTCGAAAATGATTAGGAAGAAATCTGCGAATTTCTGTTCATTGGTGTTATGCAACAAGTTATACATTCTGTTTAATTTTAATTCCTGGTTGTTAATTTTTATACACTCGTAAGATCTTTAACTGTGGCTAAACAACTCAAAAGTATAAGGAAATGCTATGTGTGTGTATGTATAAAACGTCATATCAAATTTAAGTTAGGCAACCAGATACACAAGTACTTGGTTGATTGATTCCTGCATTTTATAAATTTGTTTTAATTTAAGGATTTGTAATGATATTTAACTTAACGTTCATCTAAATATTGTTAAACTTATTTATAGGGATCATATAGTTTTAATCGAAGTATTTGTTACTATCAATCATCAGATTATACTAGCAATTTTACATTTCGTTGGATTAAGTGACAATGCCATTGAATTTTTTAATAATTATTTCAATAATAGAAAACAAAGTGTTAGAATTAATGATAGAGAATCTGTTCCCCTTAAAATTCCTTCAGGTGTTCCCCAGGGATCGATTTTAAGCCCTCTTCTTTACATTTTAATACCTCTGATTTTGTTAATAAAATAAAAAAACAAACATTAATTTTTATGCTGATGACACATGTTCGTTGTTACGTTACGGAGCATTGCCACAAGTGGATACCCGCCTTTAAATTAATTTATAATAGTAGACAGTTTGTATCTAAGAAAGTTAAATCAGTTGGTTTTATCTCAATTTAATTTTGGGGATTCAGTTTATGGTCCATGTATCGATGCTGTTGACTCCAGCCGAATTCAGTTAGCGCAGATCTCTTGCTTGAGATTAATTTTTCGAATCAGAAGACGTCAACACATTTCTTATAAATTATCTGAAGTTGGTTGGTTGAATATAATCGTCGTTTTTTGCACAGTGCTTGTCTATTTCACAGAATTATTTTATATAGGGCGCCACTTATCTTTACAATAAAATATCGTTTAGAACTGATGTTCATAATGTTAATATTCGGTTTAAGGGTACTCTGATTCCTCCTCTACACCATACCCAGTTTTTTAAACTGTCGTTTTCTTACCATACCGCTTATAACTGTAGAATTGTTAATTATAGACTTAAGTTTGTTAAACTTTATATATTTACACTATTTTATAAAATAAGATACTTGTGATGAAAAAAATAAATTAGTAGTCAGTTTAAACGTTTTCTTTATTTAATTAATTTTCGGATAATCGGGGTATCCTTACTTTTTCTCTTTGTGATAGTTTTAAGTAAAATGAAAGGCGTTCAAATTTTGTTCCTATATTTTTAGTGATAAATCCAAATATTGGATAATTGCCAACATAAATATTAACATGAGAAAATAACTCAAATCTCGGTAACACTCAATTGAATGTAGGTATTAAAGTTTTCCATCAGTTTTTCGCCCTTTTCTTGATGTAATAACTCCCGCACATGGACATCTTCTTCTTGTGGACCTTCCGATGCTTTGAGAGATGGTCCGACCTTGCGAAAGCTTTCTCACAAAGTTCGCACTTGTACGGTTTGATACCGGAATGGGACCTTTTATGCCTCGCCAGCTCGTCGGACCTCGAAAATCTCCACGTACAGTTTTGCCAGTTGCAAACAAAAGGTTTCTCACCGGAATGTCGCCTTAAGTGGGCCTTAAGGTGCGACGATTTAGCGTAGACCTTCTCGCAGTTAGATATGGGGCAGGTGAAGTATTTCTCGTCTTCTTTCTTCTGCGTGTAGTCGTGGTTCAGGAAGACTTCGTTTTTCCTGTAACTCGCCGAAGATTTACAGTCGACCTTTACTGAGTTTCCTTTAGCGACCTTACAGGTGGTTTCGTAAAGCAGGTTCCTTCTCCTGCGGTTTTTCTCTTCGTTCATGTGAGGGAACATCTGGATTATCTCCATGGGTTCTCCTGTGACTTCTAATTGCTGGTTGTTGTTATCCACCAGGAGATTACAATCGAAGGTGGTTGTGAATATGTCATTTACCTTTACGGACAGCTCTGGATCCAATTCGTTACTGGAGTCGTTTAAAATGTAATCCAGATCGTTACTTATAAAGTTGTCCACGTTCTCGTGTGGGTATAAATTCAGATCTACGCCTAATACTGAGATGCTGTCGTCAAAATTCGAGTTGGAATCCAACAAATTGAGTTCGTCTATCCCGAACAAGGTGTTATCAAGGGTGTCCTTTTGGGTAGCGTCCTCGTTGTTGAGTAGACCCTTTATTATGCTGTCCAAAAATTTGTCGTCGCCGTTTAGAGCCAAATCTTTTTTGAGGTGTTCGTTGTCAGGGTTGCTTAAGTTGTAGTTGGAACAATTCGACGACTCTATGTTGTCGAATGGCAGGAAATCCAACAGGGAACGCATTTCCGACGTGTTTTCTAAAATATTGGCTTCTAGTGCGAATTCAACCATGTCATCAGGTGGCATTCTTGCATGTCTGGAAACACAATTAGAAATATTTAGCGAATGTTAAAAATTAATAGTAATTTATTTACTTGATTCGTTTTGATTGTTCAGGAAAACATGTTTAGTTTCGAATGAATTTACATTGAACTGTACAGTTTCGTAGCGATGTATGTTTTCGAATAATGACCTCAAAATGATTTCCAATTCGATAACGAGCAAAACAAAGTTGCGGAAGTATTACTGGTTGCAGAAAATTGTCCCTAAAAGGGTTGTTCTTATTCGTGGCTTCACAAAATATCTAGTAAAAACTCTATTTACTTTTTTTTTCAGATGTGTTTAAAGAAAAGTATATTTCAACGGAAATACCGCCGTTTTCATTTTAGAAACTTATAAATTTAATTAAATTGTAGCTAAATTCAGTTTGGTTGAAGGAATTTCGGACTTTTATTTGCGTAAATAAAAAAAATACATATAAAAATACACTACACTAATAATATGACGAAAAACTTACAACCTCTTCCTGTAGTCGTTAATAAACCTCAAAATTTTCAAAAGGTGAATCATATTCATATCCAACAACGCGTTTATACCACATCACTACATTTTCAGTCACCATTCACACAAAATAAAGACTTTTCGTTTGAAACTTTATTCGCTACAGTTTTGAATTCGACGTACATGCGAGCAAGTTGGGATACATTTCATACATAAAAGATTTCTACCATAGATATAATCATTTGTGAATCAACAGGAAATCCTAATCACATATCTCTTGTCGTATATCATATGTATATTATATCGGATAAAATGAAAAGCCTTTCTAGAACTTATACGATGCAAGTCGAGAAATAGAGCAGCATAATATCTATTTTGTACGTAAAAATTTCAAAATGCGCGTACAGATGATGATGTACATTAAAAAGGTAACAGATAAGGTATTTTTAATCATTTTTCCTGATCTTAAAATTTCAAAATGCATTTAGTTCAACTTTTGTAAGCAATGCGGTGTTTATTTTTCATTAAAAAATCAATAGACTGACATAAATGTTATTATTACAGAAAATCTTCGTATAACACAAATTTATTCTTTATTTACTTGAATTTTTATGTTTGAGAAAGTTCCATTAAATGCATTATTACTTCCTCATATTTCAATGTTTAATTATTTGAGATATACAAATAAAAAACTATTTTATAACACTATTATTAAATACTTTAAAAATTGATTTGTTAAATATTATTTTATGTACAGGGTGGGCCACCAGTAACGCCTCGATCGCTAGGGACCAAACGGCAAATGTTATAGAAAAAAAAACAAACAAAAATAAAATATTTTGAAATATACAGGATGTCCAGGAAAAGCGTACCAAATCAAAGTTATATATATTTAAGGGTGATACCCTGTATTTTACTGCATTTTTGAGAGCAACATAAAGAAATAGGTGAACTTTATTAAAGGTTCTGCATACCTAGGACTTATTGTTTGTGAGATATTTCAATTTTAGTGAAAATGCAGACTTAGCGTAGAAAATAATTTTAAGGAAGCAGCTTTTGGGTGTATTTTAAATCCTTGAAGTTATAAATTATTATACCTGTCGTCACTTAGTATTGTACAGGGTGTTCAAAGAACTGCTGAATACTTCTCTCGACTTTAAACAGCAATAACTTGGTTATTTTAAATGGGACACCCAGTATATTTTTAGTTTGGAAGTTAGGAAATTTAACAGTCTTTAATTTCTGTATAGATTCCCTATACCTATCTCTAACGGTATTGGAGATATTTGTGCCGTTTCTTGACGACGTCTCTTTAAATATAAGGAGAAAAATGAGGATGCTAGTTGCATCCTCATTTTTCTGGCACACCTTCAGATTTTTCATATTCAGTGAGAAATTATTTGTCAGTGGCCACCTAGGTATCCAGACCTCACCGTAATGGACTTCTTTGTTTCAAGCTATATAAAAAATCTTGCGATAATGTGAAGGGAAGGATTAGATATGCACTTGCCACAATCACCCTAGATATTCTGAGGAATGTGAGAATATCAATTAAATTTTTTCTTTGTTTGTTCTAAAAGTAAAATTTCCTTTAATAAATATTTTTCTTGTTGTTCCTAATCAATTTAATTCAGTTACGTACAACAAATACCGGGTGATTCAGTTTGATATTCGCGGCCCCGTATCTATTTTATTTTAACAAATAGCTATAACAAACCCTATATATTTTTAAATCGCTGCTTAAAATCTATCAAATGACATTATTAGATAGTCTCCATGGTAACAATTGTCAAAATTGCTATAGTCAACTGTTTTTGTTCAAATGGCACACTATATATTTTTTCATCAATTCTGGAAGATCTTTTTTTTTCTGCGTTCAGCTATATAAGACAGTCTATAGTTTCATTAAAAATATTGCTAGAAAAACAGCAAAAATGATAACCCTTACTTTCAGTAGCTTTATTCTGAAAAATGATAGCCAGCTGCGGAAACAACTGAATTTTGACGTTTCTAAATAAGGATTTGTCAAAATAATTGACATTGTGTACCTACCTATTATATCTATAATTATAACATGAATACTTACAGTAACCAAGAAAAACTAGATATGATTTTAATTTATGGAGAGGGTCGAAAGAACGCTAAAGTAGCCAGTTATTTATACCAACAGGAATTTAGCAGCAGATGGAAGTTTTCAAAAGAAAAGATGAGTTCTTAAACCCAGAAGGGCAAGAGATGAAGAACATTCGATAAAGATGTTAAATGGCCTGCCAGGTCTCCGGATTTTACTCCTATAGATTTCTTTCTTTGGCCTTACCTAAATGATATTGACGACTTTGAAACAGAATAAGAGTAGAATGTCGGAGATTAAATGAAGAAACACTAGAATGTATTTCTAGAGAGGTAGCGATAAACAGGGCTATTCTATGTTTGGAAGCAAATGTAGGTCATTTTGAACATTTGAAATAAGTGTTGTTTTAAATTGTTATATTATTAACGTATTAAAAATAATAATATGTTACTTTAAAAACATAATAGCTTGTTTCCGCAGCTGGCTATCATTTTTCAAAATAAAGGTACGAAAAGTAGGGTTCATATTTTTTTGCTGTTTTTCTAGCAATATTTCTAATGAAACTATAGACTTCCTGAATTGATAAAAAAATACATAGTGTGCCATTTGAACAAAAACACTTGACTATAGCAATTTTGACATATGTTACCATGGAGACGATCTAATAATGTCATTTAATAGAGTTTGAGCGGCGATTTAAAAATATATAGGGTTTATTACACCTATTTGTTAAAAAAAATACCTAACTCCCAAACTAAAAATTAGTTATTGCTGTTTAAAGTTGAGAAAAGTATCCAGCAGTGTTTTGAACACCCTGTATAATACTAAGTGACAACAAATATAATAATTTATAACTTCGAGGATTTAAAATACTCTTTCCAAAGATGCTTCCTTAAAATAATTTTGTTATTGCTAATATTTTTCTTCGCTAAGCCTGCATTTTCACTAAAATTGAAATATCTCATATACAATAAGTCCTAGTTATGCAGAACCTTTAATAAAGTTCACCTATTTTTTTACGGTGCTTTCAAAATTGCATTAAAATACAGGGTGTTCCATTTAAAAATACATAACTTTGATATGGTACGCTTTACCTGGATATATTTGAAAATATTTTTAAAATGTAGCCGTAATTAACCTACACATACCCACCTAAACAGGTTTCTATAACATTTGCCGTTTGGTCCCTAGCCACCGAGGCGTTACTGGTGGCCCACCCTGTATAAATTTCGTTTGTTACATTTACTATATTCAAAATTGAAAATAAAATCTGCTTAAAAATATGTTATTTGTTACAGTTCATCAAATCAATTATTTATCATTTTGTCAATTAGGAACTCGGTTAATTGTAATATTAAAAAATATACTCACCACAAAAAATTCCAGTCGACACTATTTTAAACTCGACGCACTCCACTATAAACAATTACAAACAGCAGGTTAGATTGAAAATACCAATCGACGATTTAACTCTCTATTTTGGATATAATTGACTCTGTTTGTAAGCGTGTATCCATTTATAACATGTGGCTGTTATACACTAGGGACTTTTTAAAAATTGTTCAAATTAACGTCAGTGTCAACTATTGCCTAGCACAAGTTTGTCTTTGATATAACATTTCATCCCCAGAGATCGTGCATGTTTTGTTAGGGAAGATTTTTATAGTCGGCGGTACCAAACAGTTTCGCGTATTAATTAAATAAATAAATGGGCAATTCCTAAAATGTTGTTTAAAAACTGTTTTATTAATGATAAAAAATAAATCTTGATAGGTAGTAAAAGTATTTTTTTTAATTAAAACTGATTTGAGGTGTAAATATTTAAATTAAATTCCTTATTATAGAGATGAACTAACATTGTTAAAAAATTCTCTTGTATTTTTGTTTGTATAGTGTGTACCTGCGTGCAAGTGGTAGAAATGTATACGCCCAGTTGAAAAATGCACGCGCGGGAAAACGGCGTATAACACAGCTGTACTGGGCGACTGGGCAATAAATCTTAGTTGTTGACAAGTGTTTGACAAATTGCCTAACAGTGCAGTGCAGCTATGCGGAATTTGATGTGATTCAGGTCATTTTAACTTATTATAGGCACCTTCTATTGATCATTCATATTACAATTGCGAAAGGGAGAAATAAGAGGGATATTTTGTTTATTATTATTACCACATGGCATTTTGGAGAACTTTTGTAACGGAACAAAACGAAACGAAATTATATACAAGTTATATAATTTTTTACCTTTAGCATAAATCTTTTTAGCGACGCCTATGAAACTCATTAAATTTTATTGCTAGGCGTTTTTATACATGTTCAATTAACTTCGAAAAGATTATACATAAGGGGCGACCTTTTTTAATTTTTTGGTATTATTTTGTATCCCTTTAAAATTTTTTCAAATTTATATTTCAACCCCTCCAGGGAAAATTTTTGTAGGGATTTGTCATGTTATTTTAACGTTCCCTGTATAAATTCGAGAGATTGCCCACATATTCTGGGACACCCTGTATAAATTATTAACTAAATATTCCGATTTTTTTCAATATTAAAAAGTTTGTTTTGCTTAATGCCATAATACTTGTCATATTTTTGACCGTTTGTATTTAGTAAAAACATTATACAGGGTCGGAAAGTCCCCATGGTTCATCGGCCGTTAAGTGAGAGCGATAGAAATCCGTGCGATAGAGAAGGATGGCTATAATGAAGGCGTCTCATAGTCACCGTCCGTTTCGCCCTTCCACAAATAAGATCCACTTCCACTTGTAATTCAGCAACCGATGGTCATCTTTGTTTTCGTCGTTTGGCTTTTCTTTGATAGATGTCACTACTTATACAATTTCGACTTCGGTATTCCGATATGTTGATATGTACAATCCGTTAACAGAGGGCAGCACAACGCGTAACAAAGAAAACTTTTTCTAGTGACCTTGTGACCTTGACCTTGATACCCCTACTGAGAAGTTATTCAAATGGAGTATAGTGCTCAGCATTTAAAGTTCATTTAGTTGTTATTTAAGTATACATTTTAAAATTACTTAAAAATCCCAAGAAATAAAATTCCCTATGTCCCTAATTCCAAAAAAATCTGTAGATCTGGCATCACTCTTTCTAGGGCTGCGCCTCACCTTAGACAAATTGTGCTGCCCTCTGTTAACGGATTGCATTAACATATCGGAATACGAAGTATTGTTTAAGTAGTGACATCTATTACAGAAAAGGCAAACGACGAAAACAAAGATGACCACCGGTCGCTGAATTACAAGTGGAAGTGGATCTTATTTGTGGAAGGGCGAAACTGGCGGTGACTATGAGACGCCTTCATTATAGCCATCCTTCTCTATCGCATGGATTTATATGACTTACTTTATCGCTCTCACGTAACGGACGATGAACCATGGGGACTTTCCGACCCTGTATATAGATAAGTTAACGACGAAATAGAAAAAATCCATTTCTAGAACACTTGAAGGATTTTATTTTCTGTTTTATTTCATTAAAAATTCCCGCCACTTCGAAGGATTTGACTCCTGTGAATTCTCGAAGAAAAGAAACGCCACTCTTTCAAAAAGCACTTCTTTTTTTTTATAAAACTACACCTCAAAATGAACAAAATATCCAAATGTTCATAACTTCTTGAGGATTTGAAATAAAAATTTAAAAAAATTCGTGGAAGCAGCCCTAAATGGGTACTAAATATGACCGAAAAAATCAAGACAATTAAAAATGGTCGGGTCACGACCTCAGTGACGCCCCAAAAATAAATATTTCTGGATAATTTGGCTGTCTCTGTATGCATTTTTGGCATCTGTGCGTGTGGTGTTATTTATTCGATTATAGTATTTTAATATGGACAGTTAAAATATTGTTATTCCGAAAAACATTTTTGGAACCACTCGAGTATTATTGTAGGCTCAGGAAATGATGATAAATTGTGACAAAACGTTGATAATGGTCCGTTCCAGACATTAGACGAGTTTAGCGATAATGTTGTACCTAATTAGTAATTTAATATGGATCTACAACGGTGTTATTGCGTAGATAATTATTATTATTTTGATTCATAAATTCTAAATAAACGACGAGATTACAGTTCGTATGAAAAAAAAATTCAAGCGAATACTTGTTCTCTGTATCCGTTTACTAGATATTTAATTTTTATCGTTTCTTGCACTTGAATTTGTTACAGTTAAAATATCAACATCGCACGGAAATTTTTCGTCGAGTACGAGGTTAGATGTCAATTTTTTGCCTTCTTATCACAAAAATGTAAATATACATAGCTTCTGCGCTAAAAAAATTCATGGGTAATTCGTATATACGCAAATGGATATCTTGATGTCATAATTCGAAACAAATTTCTTCACTTGTATAAACTCAATAATAAAATTTTACTTAGGTCAAGATTGTGGGATATGAGCGTCAAGGGAATATTTGTTTGCGTATATGTGTATAAATACAGTCCTAATTCTAGAGAATGTTTTTTTGTATGTTTGTGTAAAAATCATTGGTAAAATATTCTTATTTTTGCCATTTTCTCTCTGAATTACCATGACGAATTAAGCGATAATTAAAAAAAAATATAAACACTAATTAAAAATAAACGTATATACAGGATGTCCCAGTGTCAGCTTACAAAAATTTACCAGGGGGGTAGACCAGACCAATATAAGGTTAAAATATTTTCCTGCGATGTATGCTCACTGAGTTAAAGGGTGTTGTTTAGAAAAAAATAATAACTTTCCGCAATAACTCAAAAACCCTTTCACCCTGTAACATAGTGAGAGTGCATCGCCGAAAAATATTTTATAAGAATTTTAATCTTATTTTGTTCTGGTCTACCCCCTGATAAATTTTTGTACGCTGACACTGGGACACCCTGTATATGTATATATATATATCATATATAAATATCCCTAAATGTAAATATTCTTGTAAATTATTACAAATATAATATTAAAATGTTGGCAATTCACAACACATCCCTATATTTAATAACATCACGTATTTGCTTTAAATTTGTACAATGTTTATCATATAAAGAAACAGTCTTGTTTAAGTTGTCACATATTATGTATATACAGCAGAGAACGTAAAAGTGTGTTTGTTTAGTCACTGTATACCTACAGGGTGTATTATAATAAGGTGTAAAAATTTAACTGAAACTTCTCGCCAAAACAAAATAATTGGTGATATACACGGTGTATCTAAATAACACCGAAAAAATTCAAGGGGCGATTGTCCGATTAAAATTAATAGGGGTCTTTGGTATAAAATTTTTTGAAAAAACCCTCCCCTGAAAAGTTACGCCCCTCCTAAAATTACAAAAAAAAAATTGTTTTTCTTTTTTATCTTCCACGTACATCAAGCTAAAGAAACCAAACTTGGTGAACATTATCTGTCAATAAAACTACACTT
The DNA here is from genome assembly GCF_000390285.2 of Anoplophora glabripennis. Taxonomy (NCBI): domain Eukaryota; kingdom Metazoa; phylum Arthropoda; class Insecta; order Coleoptera; family Cerambycidae; genus Anoplophora; species Anoplophora glabripennis. Next base: position 552,594 of record NW_019416424.1, on the reverse strand, counting down.
TTTGAATTTTTTTCAACCCTGAACTATTTTTGTAAGGGGTTGAAATAATCAACCCCTATGACATTTTTTCTTATAATTTTTTTTTC
>NW_019416424.1:524448-552177 GCF_000390285.2 Anoplophora glabripennis | reverse complement strand
ATGGGGTTTTTTAGACATATTTTTTAAAAGGAAAAAATTTTATCGAAAAAAAAATTAGTTGAAAAAATGTCATAGGGGTTGATTATTTCAACCCCTTACAAAAATAGTTCAGGGTTGAAAAAATTTCAAAAAGTGTAGTTTTATTGACAGATAATGTTCACCAAGTTTGATTTCTTTAGCTTGATGTACGTGGAAGATAAAAATGAAAAACATTTTTTTTTTGTAATTTTAGGAATGGCGTAACTTTTCAGGGAAGGGTTTTTTCAAAAAATTTTATACCAAAGACCCCTATTAATTTTCATTGGAGAATCGCCCCCTGAATTTTTTCGGTGTTATTTAGATACACCCTGTATACCTTTGTTCCATTAAAAAATAGTATTTTCTAAATTATTCTAGGAACCAGGTAGGGTTCCGTAGCCAATCCGAATGCCACGACTGCAAACAACTTATTCTTAGGTATTTTGACCTCCTGAATCCAAAAAACTTGGTCGCAAAGCCTGAAAGCGAGTAAAGTGAGATATCGTGGGTCTCAATCCGTCCAATAGAACCAGAGATATGGTAAAATTGGTGCAAGCGGAGACGGAAAAGGTAAGATATTTGCACTAAATTTGCAATAAAAATTTCAAATTTTCAATATATTGACTCACATCCTCGTACCCACAGCTTCATCTAAACCTTTCGACACCTCATTAGAAAATGTGTCGGACAGTGACCTGAAAGTCCTTTTAAGTTACTGATAAAAGTAGAGGGGTAGATAGGACGGGGATGTCCAATACTTAAAATACACTTATCCTAAGAATTGTATGAAAATGAAAGGAAAAACTCTGTACGGTATCTCGCTAAAGTTTCAACCGATGTCCGTGAAAAGATCAAGGAAAATTCGGAAGACGAATTTATTGACATCTCGATAAGAAAAGATTAGAATAGAAGTTATAGCGACGACGCGTAAGATATGTCGTAGACAAGCGGAGCTCTGGTTATAAAAACAGTTTTGCGGGTGGTTTTTAAGTGTGCATCTTTTAGCGAGTAGGTACGCCTAACGAAAAGAAGGTCGGGAAAATTTGGAATGATTAATGGCTTAAAACAATAGTAATTGTGGCGACTGTAGGCAACAAAGAGTTGCAATTGGGCTATAATTAGGTCTGTTTCCAAATTCGCTTTTTATTCGCACTCAATTTAACACTTTTAATTATGATTGATTGGTTTTTATTGTCTTTTTTCAACAACCGCCATCCTACGGCTTAAGGTTGTAGCTTCGAAAAATCGAATGGAGAGAAGTGACTGCCTCTATTGGAAGGTGAGAAAGCTGTTTTTCCGCATAAATTTACATAAATTTTGCGGTTTAAACCGCTCATTGTCTTAGTAATCAATTCAAAGCACGTGCCAATAATAGGGCAATAAATAGTAGCGCCAAAAAAATATTAAGTACATGGAAATTAGACAACAGTAAATAAAACTTCCAATTTTCGACGTCACATTTACAGGTATAGTCTTTCCAAAGTTAGTTGAACATGTATAAAAACTCCTAGCAATAAAATTTAATGAGTTTCTTAGGCGTCCCTAAATAAGTTTTCGGCTAAAGGTAAATAATAATAATAATTTATATACAATGTATAGAAAATTTCAATTATATGTTGATTTGGCCAACAACATATTTTAATTATTTATGCCCTCTAACAATTTTATTATATTGATGGTAAACAATAAGTAATACATTTTCATTAAAATATATTACTGTTCGGCAAGAACCAACAGGAAGATATGAACAAATTCTTGCCAGGAAAGGCTGAGGAAAGGTTGTTTGTTTACGTTAGGAAAGTTATTAAATAAAAATAATCAACAATAAAATTATTCCGCATTGCTGCACTGCACTGCTGGGTAATTTGTCAACAACTGAATTTTATGACCGGTCGCCCAGTGCGGTTGTGTTTGTGCGCGCGGGGGCGCGCGCATTCTTCAACTAGGCGTATACATATCTACCACCTCCACGTTTAGTTCGACCAGACCTGTATATGGGTATGGTTAAATAAATATGGGAACAAGTTTTTCAAATATTTCTGCTGCGTAGCGACCGAACCTGATACATACCGCCTAGCTCTTTGGGCTTCAAGAGATGCTATTATTTTCATTTTGTTTGGAGCTTTCGACTGAGCCTTCTTTTATTGCACTTGGTACTTTTTGTTTATTAATATTCTAGCGTCTTTGTATCACTTTCTTCTGTCTTGGCTGGAGCGCTAAATGTTCCTGAGAGAACCTGATTTGGAAGATTAAGAGCCTGTAGTGTGAGGCCTCCTTAGAGTGCTGATATGAAAACTTTAGGAGCTTGTATCTCTCAGGATCTTCGTTGCAGGCTTAGAAACTTCTGGATGGTATGACTTAAGCCACAAGAACTGTGGGAGCATAGAGCTAGATAAACTTTGTGAAATTTTTAGTTTTGAATTTTTAAAATTTGCGTGATTAATTGAAATTGTTTGTTCAATTTACAGTAGATGAAAGCAGTAATAATATATGCATGCAATGCAAAAGCAAAATTTGGAGCATACTAGTGTACTGGTTAGGTATCCGCTCCTGCTTAACAATCTGCAGGGTACTCGGGTGGACGTTCGAACACTATCCAGGCTGTGTCCGCAAGAGTCCTGCACTAAAGTCTGCGTAGAAATTGAGAATTTGGCCTCAACATGGTAGCTGTCTCCAAGGAGTTATTGAACTGAAAGCGATTTTGTAAAATTTTGAATTGTTATTTTCCAAAAGTCCGGAACTGTGCTGTCAGCATCATCTGCTACAGCGGATGGTGCTTTATAAGGGAGTTTAGAGAAAATTTCGAGACTTATGTGAAATTTTGTTTGTTGCCTCGTACTTTTGGCGGGCTTTGTGCCCCATAATTGGCTTTCTGTAGGATTATTGAATTATTTTGAGAACATGAGTGAAAATTCGAAATCCGCTTGATCCACCCTGTGTATTTTGAGCAATATGTTTTCGTAACGTTTCGCCATATATTCATTAACGAGATAATGAGGTAAAAATAAATGCTCTGCTGCTGTGCGAGTCTCCGGGTGAAGCAAACAAAAAGAGATTTAAAGACACTGATAGAAGGACGTTTTAATGGACTGGAGAGATGGTGCTCCTCTATCCTGCCTATCCTATCATCGGTATATATTTCAATTAGAGCACCCTCTTAATTAGTATAAAAACGCGATAGAGCCGCGCCTTAACGTAAATGTATTACCCGTGTTACTTACAGTTTTACATAGATTATTTTGCGACAAAACAGCGCCCGTAAATTTATATTTGCCTCGGTCTTGATGCCACCGTATAAACTATCTCTTGATAAAATTTGCATACGGGCATTTCATTTCGTTTTCTTAGCGGCAATAAAAGTAAATTGCGAGTATTCCTCGATAACGTTTACTCCGCAAGTGCCTCAGTTCGGTTCACTGAGCTTTAGAATATTTACTTACTTTAGCTCCAATAACGCGTAGTGATTCCAATAAATTGAATGTCACAATAGTGTTAACGAAATTAATAAATCACAATTATGGTAAAAAATAGCATATAGTGTTCGGACGTCCACCCAAATACCACGCAGTTCAATGACCAGTATCGGATTTTGGCCAGTACGTATAATATGCTCAAAATGCATATACTTTTGTCTTATTATGCAGGTATTATACCATTGAGTATTTATTGTAAATTATTACAAAAATTTCAATAAATCGCACAAAAAATTCAAATCAAAACCGAGTAAAAGTTCCTCTAAACAATTTCACGAGCTCAAAGCTCCCATAGCTCACGTAGCAGTTATAATCTTTCTGAAGTCAGTTGAACATGTATAAAAACGTCTAGCAATAAAATTTAATGAGTTTCATAGGCGTCCCTAAAAAATTTTTCTGCTAAAGGTAAAAAATTATAATAATTTTTATATAATGTGTAGAAAATTTCTATTTGACCAACAACATATTTTAATTATTATTTATGTCAAACAATTTTATTATATTGATGGTAAATTTCGTTTTGTTCCGTTTCAAAAGGTCTCGTGCTTATAATAAATTAAAATGATCTGAATCACACCAAATTCCGCATTGCTGCACTGCACTGCTAGGCAATTTGTCAACAACTGAAATTTGTGGCCCAGTCCCCCCAGTGCGGCTGTGTTTGTGCGCTGTTTGCCCGCGCGCGCATTCTTCAACTGGGCGTATACATTTCTACCACCTCCACGTTTAGTTCGACCAGACCTGTATATGGAAATGGCTAAATAAATATGGGAACAAGTTTTTCAAATATTATTTATTTTTATATTATTTTTCTACCTGTGACATAAATTAAAGTTTTTCAAATATTTCAATGCTGAGTTGCTGCGTCAGCGACCGGACCTGGTACATACTGCCAACCTCCTGGTTCTTCAATTGAGATCGGAAAGACTATACCACCCAGGCACTGGCCTAACTTGAGGTGAAAATCCTAAGGGATACAAGCTCCAAAGCTTCCATACACAAGCTACTAAAGCTTCCATATAGGCGTTCTAAGGAGGCCACGCAGACATACACTTTAGCGCTCTAGTTCAGGCAGTGATAAAAAGACACATGATATACTCGCTAGTGATAATACAAATTGCTAAAAGGTATTCTAGACGAAACAGTTAACAAAATTATAAGAAACATTTTATAAAAAAAAAAACAGAATCTCGTACAATTTATTCACTTTTTCGTTGATGGATTCTTGATGAGAGAAAATGAAATAGATATGATGGGTAATTTATAGTTTTAGCTAGTTGCTGCACATCTGCAAGATATTTTAATTCAGCTTTGGCACTTTTGGGACTGTGAGTGACATTATCGACGTTTTTTTGAGATTGTCGATTCTTTTTAAGTAAAAAACCAAACAGAATCGATTGATCCGGTAAATTTTACCTATTGTAAACAAGTTTAGTTTATATGTATTAGTAATCAGAAGAAACAAATGTGACTTGTTGATTGCTTTTAATATACGAGGGAGATTCAAAAATTTACCACCAAAATTAGACGTTTTTCTACTTTAAATGTATAAAGCTAATTCAAGTAAATTATGATAATTTTCCTACATCATCGTCAAACGAAGTTATAAAGAAATAACTTTTGACATTGTGTTTTATTTTATTAATATTAGGTATATCTATTAATATTCAGATGTCTATTAATTTTTAAAAGGAAGTCACTTGAAAAAGATATTGTTAAAATGCAGTTATTTGGGGTTTTGGAAGAGTGAATGATAGAACGTCAAAAAAATTTAATTTTTTTCCTGTGGACTTATACTCGTTTGTTTTTGTTACAAGGGGTCAAACACAATTTTCTAAAATAATAGTTTAGCCATATCTTTTACAAAAAACAGCATAATGCATTAAAATTTGGCGCGTAAGTTTTTGCGGGTGCTAAATATGTTAGTGTAAATAGCATTTGACTATCTGATAGAGGTCGCTAGTTATGGCCATATCTAATGACATTTTATGAGTTTTTTCAGGTTAGGTGTGTATGTCGTATATAATAACGCAAAATTTACTTAAATTTTACTTAAAAACGCTACCCTTGTTGCAATTTCTAAAAAATGATAGTTTTTGAGGAAAACGCAATTGGCTGACCCAAAGTCAGCCAGTCTTCCTTACTATACAGGGTATCCAGAAGCGAACAGGCTATACTTCAAGGATAGGCTAATTTAGATCTAGTAGCTTAAGAGTAATGTAAAAAACGTAACTGCGGAAAGTTTTCTAAAATCTAAAGTCAAAAGATCAATCAATAAATCTCAGCTGTTGACAAGTGGTTGACAAATTGCCCAGCAGTGCAGTGCAGTAATGTGGAATTTGGTGTGATTCATGTAATTTTAATTTATTATAGGCACCTTCTATTAATCATTCAGATTATAATTGCGAAAGGGAGAAATACATGAGAGGTTTTTTTTAATAACATTATTACAACATGGCATTTTGGACACCTTTTGAAATGAATGGAACAAAACGAAATTTACCGTCAATGTAATAAAATTGTTTGAGGGCATAAATAATTAAAATATGTTGTTGCCCAAATGAATATATAATAGAAATTTTCTACACATTATATACAACTTATTATAATTTTTTACGTTTAGCAGAAAACTTTTTTTAGGGGCGCCTATGTAACTCATTAAATTTTATTGCTAGGCGTTTTTATACATGTTCAACTGACTCCGGAAGAACTATACCAATGTATGAAAAGAAAAAAATAGAATAAATTTTAATAATAATAGAAAATAAAAAAATAATTATTATATTTTAAGGTCCTACATGTCCTTTTTCCACAGTAGGGTGAGTAACTTTCACGAGCCCCTTGTAAGTGATGTTTGATATGGTAACTGGTATAAGTAAAGACATGTTTGTGTATACGTTAGTAAAGTACCGATTTTAATTATGGTAATGAAAGATTTAGTTAGAAAATCTCATAATTCGACATTTATTTAATCAAAGCAGGATGTGTATATTTTGATTTTGCGTAAAATATTCAGAATTACTAATTTTGCGGGCAGCTATAATTAAAGAATACTGTGACGCGCCTTAGCCGGCAATTTATTTTCGTTTATATTGTTCCTCCTTGTTTCGAAAATAATATTCTGCATAAAAAGGCAATAAATTATAAAAAGAACAAATTAGTCCGGAGAACAAAGTGAATAAATAAAAGCATATTTCCAGGAGGCGCAGTGAAGAATTTAAAAATCAAATAAAAAGGAATTACGGAATATGTACCATAAATAATAAATTTAGTGAATGTGATTAAAAAGCGTACTAGTAGTGACATCTAGCAAATTTCGCCTTTGTTATTCATCCGTATATCCCCAAGGAAATTATAAAATACGTACCTACCTATTTTCTTCTTCCAGGGTCGTGTTGTTACTATTACATAGACACTGGATAAAATTACAAATATGTTTTATGTCTGTTTGCCGTGAATTAAATTGCATTCATAATTTTTGAGTTGCCAACATTTGAGACCTTTATATCCCTCACGCTTCCCTTTTGTCTCCCCGACGGACGGTAAACGTACGCATTCATGCTCTGGATCTGACTCTTCACTAAAACTCGATTAAATTCGACTACTGACTAATATTGGAAATCTGTTTTAGTAAAAGTTAATATGGATTTACAAAAACATTCAATCCAATAATTACTATCTACTAAAACGATGTCTTAAAACAATATACATTATATTATAAAATCGTTTATACTCAAAATTAAATGTGTATTAAAAATGCAGAAGATAAAAATGATATTCTTAAAATCAAGTAGCTTACAGCTGTAAGAGAATACCACCATGAGGGTCGAAATGCAGGCTAAACAAGAAAAAAAACGTTCTCTATACGAAAATCATATGTCCATGAAAAGCTATTTTTCACCCAGAAAGAAAAATCCTACCGAAAACCTCCATTAGTATGTTTTGTTTCTGAAATTCTTCAGCCTAGCTCTATGAAGCCGGGAACGCTGTCCACGCAGCGGCAATCTTCAAAATCTAAACGTCAAAAATCCAATAGTCGCTTGTAAAAAAATCTCAGCCACAACGGAGATAATTTTCGTCGTCTTTTGTTACTTCCAAAGAAAACAGCGAAGAAGGTAAGGCCCTTGGCTACAAGCTCTACCCTGAACAGGTTTCTCTTTGATTCTAAAAAAATGGTCACGCACGCAATCAGCAACTTCATATAAAATTTCAAAACCTGAGCTTGGTTTGTTTTTAAAAAAAATTGCCAGATCTTGCCAAAGGCTCCTTCGATCTCGTGAGGCCCGGGCTACAGCCGCCGTAGCCCTCTCTTAATCCGACCCTGAAGCTAGTGCGTATCTTGCGAATTTGTATCAATTCAAGTTTTTATTTCTATTGAAAGCGATGGTGAGATAAGTGTATAAGATAAAAAATGAGAAACTGGCAAATCTGTCATACATTGTGAATGTATGACAGATTTGTTCTGAACAATTTTAGGGTGAGTCATCCCCAATGAACACCTTGTAGTGCTACAATTAACTTTAAATCATAGACAAAGAAGACCAGTAATAAACCTAAATCATGTACCAAATTTGGTTCTTCTACGGTAAAGTGTTGCAGAGATATTATTTTTTTTTCGGAATTTAGGGCCCCGTTTTGGGGGCTAATAACTCCCACTTTCCTAAGTACCTACGTCTTTACATTTTTTGAGTGCCAATAAAAAATAAATCTAATGAAGTAAAGTGATATTCAATCCATTTTACTTTCAATATTGATATCCTAGATAAAAGAATTGGCAATTATTATTAGAGAAAGCTGCTTCTTGTAAAAGGGCAGATTTACTGAGATCCATTTAAAATTATTAAATCGCAACGAAACAGAAAACAATTTTTTGCGTAAAAACTATGAATGCTACAAGCTTTTACCAAGAGCACGAAAATCTCGAAAAAGGACTGATGCATCGATAAAAATAAAATAAAATGAATGAAATCCAGCGACCAAATAAAAACTTCGTAATTCTTGTACCAAGACACTCAAGAATTTACCACTAGCCCAAAGCAGATGGACGCGGTTGCTTTATCAAAACATGAGTTTTACTTAGGAATAAGTCCACAGCAAGTTTCATTAAAATCCATCCTAACATTCTCCAGATATTACAAAAAACATATTATTTTTCAAGAACTTTGACAGTCAATAGCAGAGGAACCAGACATTTTTTCTTAATGAAAGTTAGGTCAAATCGTCTTCTTTTGAGCCAAAGAATGTTGCAGTACCTTTTTGATCATGTGCTGCACCCTGTATATTCATTTGGCCAATAACTTATTTTAATTATTTATGTCCTCAAACAATTTTATTATATTGATTGTAAATTTCGTTTTGTTCCGTTTCAAAAGGTCTCCAAATTGCCATTGTTGTAAACAAAATATCCCTCTTATTTCTCCTTTTCGCAATTATAACATGAATGATTAATAGAAGGTGCCTATAATAAATTAAAATTATCTGAACCATACCAAATTCCGCATTGCTGCACTGCACCGCTGAGCCATTTGTTGACAACTGAATTTATGGTCAGGTCACCCAGTGCGGCTGTGTTTGTGCCGCGTTTGCCCGCGCGCTCATTCTTCAACTGGGCGACCAGACCTGTATGGCTAAATAAATTTGGGAACAAGTTTTTCAAATATTTCAATGCCGAGTTGCTGCGTCAGCGACCGAACCTGGTACATACTGCCAACCTTCAGTTGAGATCGTAAAGACTGTACCAGTGTTCATCTCAGTTACCATTTTCGTCACTGAAAAATATAAACGTGTAAAAATTGTGTATGTACTTTTCATACCCGAATTATTTTGTGATGTCTTTATTTTTTTCCCTAAACACTTGTCCCCGTTTTTTGTGCGTGTAAGTAATTATTTTTAAAAAAGTTATTTCTAAATTAACCTGTATAAAACCTTTTTAATATTACATAATAATACACCGTCCCCTTTCCCACACTAATCCAAGGGTAAGCTGATCAGGAATTTGTTCTACCGACCACGTATGCATCTCCCCAGTGCCCCGGTGGTGTCTGGATGTTCTACTTCAATTTCAAAACAGCAAAAACCATCCGATTGTCCAGGCGCATGCAGACGGCGGTTATGGCGTCAACATGTTTATTTAGCATACTTTGATACGTACGTAAACGATTAACGCAATATTTTGTTGGCGACGTATTGTCGACGGTGTATATATACAGTTAGGTATCATTTTCTGGCCTCACCGATGCCAGACGTACGTAAATACTGAAAATATTTTTTTTTTTAAGCAAAGAGCACATTTCTAAAGTACAACTGTTTTATAGCAATTTGTAATCGACGTAACGACTAACAACTTTGACGAATCATATTTAAAAATCGAATATTAATTATAAATAAACTCAATCGTGAAGCACATCGTCTTTGTATTCTAAGGTGTGTAAAGAATTGGATATTGTAGGCAGTATCAGAGAATGCCACGTTATTAAAATAATGAAGATATACGACTTCGCCCGAAATTCGAGTCGTCTGGTATTAGCAGGAGGCAATAAATTTGTTTGAATTTATGCTAAAATATGAGGTAGAAAACGTGAGGGAGTTTTGACTTGTTTATGACATTACTTAAACTCGCGTAATTTTGCCGGAAAACTTCTAACAGATATTTCATAGACAGTGCAGCGAAATGACGTACAGCAGGGGTCCTGGATTTCACCTTAAACCGAAACTTTAGTAAAAATGAGCGATTTGGCATATTCAGTGCAACTTAAACTCGTCCCAGAAATAAGTAATTTCCAAAATGTAAACGTGACCAATTTACAATTCCATCCATGGTTTGTAAAAAATCTAATTAGTGAAGACGGTACTAATTATATAATAGACCAGGGCGGATCTGTTTTGAGGTCGATGTGAGAGGGGGCAAACAATTTTTTTCTGGATTACCTTCAGTACAACTCACATAATAAAAGTGTAGATCCCTAGATCTGGGCGAGGTCCGGAACTTCGCATTTTGAACCCCCGAATTCAGTCTCGGAGCGAAAGCCCCCTCCCCCACTTTTCGTGATTTGAGTCACTTTTCGCGCGTGCGAGCGACAGCTTTTCCGCTGATTTATCTATGTTGCCGATAACTTATGGAAATGAAAATTTTTTCCAGCTTAGAACTCGGTAAAACGAAACCACTGGATCAAATATTATTTATCTAAATATGAATTAATGCACAAGTGACAGACTTTCCTCCATTTCAACGCAGATTTTCTGTAAAATGGAAAGTGGTGGTAATAGTTTAAATAACTAGGTGGATTTCACAGGGTCTAACGACACTTACAGTGTATGACAATTCAATAAACAAAGAAATCTAAATAAAAAATTTAGATAAATTTGGAACGAATACACTGAAGATGAATTTTTCGAGACAAAACGTCTGAATCTGGTTCGGTCTGAAGCAGTACAGTATTGGGGGTCATGAAGGCTTGCAAAAAATGTAATAAAATTTCCAGGGTCGTATTTTAAAAAATGAAGTTGATGATGGTCCTGGAGAAACGAAACGTTACATATAAAAATTGATTATGCCATTCGATAGAGGGCAAAAAGTGGCTAGGAGAAAGTGTTCTTCTTTTTTCAATATCACCTCAAACAAGGCTGAAATTAAACAAAAACGGATTTCCAAAATTTCGGTTTTTTTTTTCAAATATTTCGGAAACTAATCATCATGTGCCTTGATTTTTTAGAGGCATAATGTTGGTCCCCTGATTACGCAACTTTGCCCCCATTTAAGCTATTTCGTACCTCTTACCGTTTCCGGGATCCCTGGTGAGAAGCGAATTTGTAACAGCCTGTATTTTATCAAAATAAAATTAATTAATATTAATTCTACCACTTTTACACAAAATTACTTTAATCTTTGATGTAACTCGATAGATTTATTATTTGATTTGATTATTTATCTTCGGTAATTGCAAATAACACATTATAGCGAAATTATTTTTACTCGAATAAATGTTATGGTAAACAAAACACTTCCTAGTAACTACAAAACGATTTTAATTCAACTAAATCCTCTACGTAAATGGGTTTGAGAAATTATAAGGCAACGAAATGCGACAATATAAGCCCCCTTCTTAATTTCTGTCGCCGTTTCGACAAGGCATCCCATAAGAAGACGGCAATCGGTATGGGAACCCAATTGTCTCTTTTTAATTCGTAATACACCCCGACGTTTCCGTCTCTCTCGGCCATAAATAATTTAAATCTAATCGGGTTGCTTTGAACTAAATTCAATTTTGTCTAGCAAATCATCCCGGCCTTATTTCAAATATTTAACATTGTAATTTGTACGAATCAGTTATAAAATCTTGTTCTAAGTCTTGTCACTGTGTGGGCTTAGCAGATGAGACATTAATCTTGTTTCATTTATTCAACTGAATAGGAAAAAAAACGCTTTTCTGATAAATGTATCACACAACACCCAAGTAAAAAATATTTTATTGGTAAAATAAACCGGAACAGAGTTCTACATAATATCCAAGTACGGGCGAAATACTTTTAATAGTTGTCAGGAGATGGCGCAGTATGTACATGCATTAACATGGTCCCTTATTCAAATGCGCTACTTCAGAGACTTCACGTATTTTAGAAGTGTATCAGGGGTTGGAATATTGTCAGTTTATACGAGAATGTAGTATTTTATTTAGCCGGTTGTGGTATTGTAGCGCACTGAGGATAAAAGCCACGAAAGTGCATAATTATTGAAAATTGTATATAAAGATTTCAACGAAAATAATTGTAATATGTGCTCTGCCAAGATTATACGATCTGTTTTTCTACTTCACCCTACAGAAATTAATTTCAGTTACAACAAACAGAAGCAATACAAAAGGAAACAGTTATTTCATATGTACCATTTATTCTTGTTCTAAAAATAGAAATATGTGGAAATATAAAGTGAGTTATCGAAACGAAAGTATTTTTTTGTTACTGTGATTTTTTTTATTGGCATACATTTTCGAGTATACAGGGGGTAATTAACTTATGTCAAAAATTTAAAGTGGTGAAAAACGAGCAAAAACTGAGTTAACTGATGTCATAAACTTGTATCGGAAGTTTAAGGTCATAGGGAAAAAAGCTAATTAAAAAACTGTTTTGAAACTGCTGAAATATATGTATTTTATCGCGGCAAGTACTTGCAAAAAATTCCATAACACTTTTTACGAGTTTGTAGGTTTCTTATGAAACCGGACTGTATTCGAAAGTCAGTTTGTAATACATTGTTGTAGTGATTGCTGTGCTGTTTTTCGAGAGTGCATTTAATAGCCGTATTTCCAAGATTTCTTTTGAAAATGGCGCATTTATTTAGCAATAGCGAGTATTATATGCTCATAATTTATGGCGAAGCAAACGAAAATGTCCACAGAGCTTGTCAAGTGTACCGTGTAAGATATCCTGAACGACGTGCCCCCTCACCGCGAACATCTGTTGCTGTAGCGCAAAGAGTTTTGGACACCGATGAAATACAACCGCGTCGAGGTCGCGACTAAGAATCTTAAATGTCGAGGAGAGTTCTTTTTTGTGGGGATATGTGAAAAGTGTTGTGTATTCTACGGAAGTTCGTGACATGACCTATTACGACATCGTATTGCCGAAGCTGGTAATACGATTCGAGAGGACGTGGCAATGTTGCAACGCGTGCGAGCGAATTGGATACGTCACGCTGAAGCTTGTGTGCAAGCAAATGGTGGATACATCGAACATCTTCTCCTTGCAATGTTGAGGTAAGTCAGATTTTAAAATTACATTTTACTCAATACAAATCCGTGTATTTACCTCATTTTGACATAACGGACATCTGGCAAACAAAAAAATATTTGACATAAGTTCATTAACACCTTGTATAGTGCAAGGACTAACCTATTGCTCCATTATTGGTACTAGTCCGAAAGCGAATGGCTTGCAGTTGATTTCATCAACCCCAAACAAATCCACTTTCCGTACGTAGTAATATGTACTGTGGTACAACAAGTGATGCTTTGGTGTAGGTTAGTCCCTGTTGCCTCAATTTCAAAATAAACAGCCCAGTGTTAAATACCTGTTTCGGGAGAATCGTACTTACAAATTCCGGAGTATTTGTAAGATATCGCCGACGTAATATTTTAATTTACAAGCTGCGGTGTGCTCTAAGTCAACGAGTATAAAGAATATGCTCAAAGGCGATATAATTATGAATTCCGGGCCTCTGGGCCAGCGCACAAAGTCAACGTTCTGCACCAACTTTTAATTAAAACAAACTCTGTACTCTTATATGTAGATCAAAGTGCTTTCGGATAATATTTATTAAAAATGGAGGAGACAACCGGCTGCATTATGACTTGCTAATACTTTGAGTTCTGTGCGAAATGCCTCGGAAAATACACCCTTAATAGTCTTATTATTATTAATTTCACCAGTTCGCATAGCGGCTAAGTTCGCTGAATTCGAAAGTATAGCGAAATTACTAGATGCGAACTATGTTGCAAATTAAATTTTATTGGAAGGAAATGGACAAGATATTTTTTAATTGGAAAAACTTATGCGTGAGTTTGCGCTTAATTCGAAACCCAAGCGAATTATTACATAAAAATTATGCTCAAATTTCTTGAAATTATCTTAACCAGTTTTTTAAGTCGTAATGTTAATTTCGTTACGCTTGATATCGATAAAAATGTATTTTGCTTGATATCCTTTTTCTGGTAATTATAGGCAGATGCGTTGAGACTATTTTTGTAATTCTGTGTTATTATAGTAAAGACTAAAATACTCCGAAATATAAACTAATGTAAAATAAATTTGATTTGAACGTGGCAACATAAACCTGTTTTTAAAGCTACCCATATAATTAGGCAGTTAAAAAATGCCCCCAAAACTTAATGCCATGTCCCTATTCCATTTGACTCGAATAGTCTTTAGAAGCAATTAAATTTTGACAAAATGATTAATAGTCTCAAAATCACAGCCACAATTGTATGTGATAATAGTCTGCATTGTTGGAAACTAATGATAGGGACCAAAATGGTTCTTTTTATTATTTCTCATAATTATTGTTATTACCCTCTGATCACTGTTGTTAAAATTCTAGGCAATTTTTACATTGGTACTGTTGAATTTCGTAAACGCTTATAAATACGGTTTTCTTCGATCCCATGAGACACGTGCTCAACATTAATAACAATGAAAGTTGCAATTTATTGTAAATTACTGTCTGTCCCGACTGTCCACACCGTAATAAGCTCAACATTTTAAAAATTCACACAATAGAAGTTTTACAGATACAAATATAAAAGGTTGGTAAGATTTAAAAATATTAATAACAAATATTTGCCAAATGTATCTAATTAATACAATTACACCAACAAAAATATTTAATTACATTGAATACTTGAAATGCATTTCTAATTATAACAACCAAATTTATTCATTATTACCTACAAGTTAAAAAAAACTATTAAATTGCGGATAGCGAATTATAATAATGTTAATTTTCTGTAGAAATTAAGATATATTAATCGGAAGTATTCATCAATTTGCCACAAATTACCACCACTTTCACTGTCTTACAGTACCATTATTAGATGTCAGTATTTGTCCTTCACTGACGTTATCAAATATTAAGACCTTTGAGACGACCCATAATCTTACATGCCACGCATACAAATCAGAATAGTCTTCTGGATAATCTCTAAATGTATTATATTAGCAGCAACTATTATTTTAGTAGTTAGAACAATGTATTTGGTTACAATAAAAAAAGTAACTTCTGTTGCACAGCCCATAACTAAGTCACAACGCGTATCTTTTTAAAATATATCTACAATAAGTATAACTTTAGTACTTGTAATAATTCATTTGATTATAACAAATAAATTATTAATTAATCCTACATAGCACACATTTAGCTCGAAATATAGGATATATTAATAGCAAGTATTACTTTACTATTTTTTAACATTGCGTTTGATTACAGTAAATAAATGATTATTAATATTAAATACATTATATATATCCAACATTGCATAATAAATAAATGATTACTTAGTCTGATATAGGACACGATCAAGTCTGAATGGATTTTTACATAATTTCTAAATATGATGGTATGTTAACAGCAAGAATTACTTTTGTATTTACAACAATGCATTTGGTTATAATGATTAAATAGTTTTGTACAGCACATACACAAGTCATAATTGATTTGTGCTTCATTTCAAAATATAGTTTATATAGGGCAAGTATTTCCAAAGTACGTATAACACTGCATTTAGTTATAAGAAATAAACGATTAGTTATTCTTACACAGCACGCATTCAGGCCAGAATATATCCTACATAGCACACATTTAGGTCAGAATATATGATATATTAATAGCTAGTATTACTTTACTACTTTTAATGTTCCGTTTGATTATAGTAAATAAATGATTATTAATATGAAGTACATTATATATATCCAACATTGTAAAACAAATAAATGATTAATTAGTCTGACATACGAGGGTTGCCTTTTATATTTCGGGATTAGAGAACAAAAACAAATATTAATCAATGAAAATCACTTTATTGTTTTTCAAAATATTCCCCATGAAGATCTATACACTTTTGCATGCGTTTGAACCAATTGTCGAAGCACTTTTGCCACTCTGATTGAGGTATCTCCAAAACATGCATTATGAATGCAGCAACCGCTTCTTCAGGTGTCGAAAAACGTTGACCTCTCAGTTTGTTTTTTACGTACGGGAATAAAAAGAAGTCATTCGGTGCCAAGTCAGGACTATACGGCGGATGACTCATCAAATCGATGTTTTGGGTGCTCAAAAATGCAGTTGTTTGAGCCGATTTGTGAGAGCTCGCATTGTCGTGGTGAAGAGTGATCCGTCTTCGGCGGTTGGTTTTCCTGATTTCTTGGAAGACAACTGGCAAACAAATGGTTGTGTACCACTCAGAATTAACTGTTCTGCGTTGTTCTAGTGGTACGGTTGCGACATGTCCAGTTTTTCCGAAAAAACAGGCGACCATTTGCTTGGAAGTGCTTCGTGCGCGAACAACTTTTGTTGGATTTGGCTCATCTTGAAACACCCATACAGTCGACTGCTGTTTACTTTCGGGCTCATACGCGTAAATCCACGATTCATCACCTGTCACGATGTCATAGACGTGTTTCGAAGCACCGCTATCGTATTTTTTGAGCATTTCTTTCGACCAATCGACACGAGCCTTTTTTTGAGCGATTGACAGATTGTGTGGGATCCAACGCGAACAAATTTTTTTGACAGTCAAATGTTTATGCAATATTGAATGTATGCTGGTCCCACTAATGCCTAAGGTTGTCTCAATCTCACGATAGGTCACATGACGATCTTGCAATATCAGTTCGCGCGCAGCATCAATGGTTTTCGGAACAACAACTGATTTTGGACGACCTTCACGAAATTCGTCTTGGAGTGAACTACGACCACGATTGAATTCACCATACCATCGATAAACACTGGTCCTTGATGGAGCTTCATCGCCAAAAATTGAATTAAGTTCATCCATGCACTGTTGCTGAGTTAATCCACGTCGAAAGTTGTAAAAAATAATCGCACGAAAATGTTCACGATTTAATTCCATTTTTGGGCCGACATGAATCTTTTAAGTTACTGTAAACAACACAAATAGCGCTCGTATGTCAAAACGTTCTGAGTACGTATAACCTCAAAAATGTCAAACTTTACGATAGAGCTGTCAGTTGCCAGATTGCAACACTAGGGTTGCCAAATCCCGAAACATAAAAGGCAACCCTCGTAGGACACGATCAAGTTTGAATGGATTTTTTAATAATTTTTAAATATGTATGTATGTTAACAGCAAAAATTACTTTTGTATTTACAACAATGCATTTGGCTATGATTAAATAGTCTTGTATAGCACATATACAAGTCACAATTGATTTCGGCAAGTATTTCCTAAGTACGTATAACACTGTATTTAGTTATAAGAAATAAACTATTAATTATTTGTACATAGCATACATTCAGGTCACAATATATCCCTGTATTATTTTAAAATATAATATATTAACGGTAAGTATCACTTTAGTACTTTTAACATTATATTTGGTTATAATAAATAAATTATGTTTGTAGCTGTAGCAATGCAGTTAGTTATGTGAAATAAATGATTAATTAATGCATAGTACACATCCAAGTCTGAATGTATTTTTGCATCATTTTAATATATGATATATTAACGGTAAATATCACGTCAGTACCTTTAACAATATATTTAATGATAATAAATAAATGATTATTTTGAATGTTATATCTCAATATAAATAAATAGTTTGATTGAAGTAAATTGAGATTTTCTTACTAGAATCAAACACTTGATTTTAGAACAATAAGTATTGATGGAGATTTTGCTTAGCGTTTAGGTTCTGAGAGAGTAAATTTCTCGATAGGAGTGATTTGGGAAGAACTGTATTGTTCATATCCGATATAGCCAGTCCCTTTCACTAACAAATTAGAAACATGAAAACAGTCGGTAGTAATTATTGGAGAACGAAATCACGATGGAGAGGAAAAAATCCGGAATGTGGATTGAAGAATGTTATTATATTCAGGGGCGTATTCGCTGTTCAAATAAGGTGAAACCGAAACAGTTATGGTCATCTAAAGGTCAAATACTACGACATTATAATATGTTCCGCACATGTGCAATGAAACGATTATCAGTGGACTTAATCTCAAGAAGGAGAGTACCTGTACGAAGAAGCATTTGCGTTGCTGTGCCGCATACTGCATTTTTGAGACACATGAGGCTATGAGTGATGGTAGTGCCGCAAGGTGATCATGATCAGTCGTTCTCATAATGCGCATTCAGTTTCTGGCCTGGCAAGGTATGACATGCGATGGTGATGGCGACTCTCATGTGGGTGAAAGGTGACTACAAGTACACAGTCCGAACCGTCCTAGTCAGTTCTCGTTGCTTTGACAGCTTAGCTAGAGGCCTACCAGATACGTATTGCGGCTCGTACCGGCTGAATCTTATAATGTAGATGGAGTGAACGCGCTTAAAATTAGTACTCTTCCAATCTCAAGTAATGATAATCCGCGCCTATCTAGAGGACGGCTAAATAATTGAATTATTTGCCTCGGAACAAAATGAAAATGTCGTTTTATACAAAAAGTGCATTTTCAAAAATTAAAATGAGGTAAATAGATATGAAATTGGATGTTCAAACAGTTGCAAACAAACGAACTAACTCTGATTTTATTTCTACATATTCATCATGTGTGGTATACTTCATTGTTTGGATCATTGATAAAACAGCAGGAAAGTAAGAGGACCAAAAAAGGATCCTTGAGGTACTTCGGAATAAAAATGAATAGATTCCATTTATTACTCTCTTTTTATAAATCTTTCGAAAGTTTGCTCTAATAAACTTTGTTGTGTGATCATTGTTCAAGTCGTTGATAAAATACCGAAGTGAAAAAGGCTCAAAAGTGGATCCTTGTGTAACACAAACATAAAAGTGGTTTGATAGATTTCGTGTTTTATCCTAATGAGGCTTATGTCCCGTACATCAACATTAGTGATTAGCAATATTTATATTTTATTAAGCATTTGAATAATTCCGGTATATGAAAATATGTGCATAGAATATAGGCAACCAGTATCACAATTTATGTACGACTGTTGCTTACTGATAAAATTACATATTATTTTATATGCATTGATAAACTATGATAATGGCATTGTTAGTTTTAGAACTGTGATATTGAGATTTTTCGATTATCAGCCCGAGCAATGGGAGTATTACAGCTAGGTATGTTTCTGCTCACGGAATGTTACTGTGATGGAAAATTAATTAGCATATCCAAAACCGACGAGGATTATATAATGTAATATCTACAAAAAGATGTAATAACTACAACACACGCCGGACTCGTATTTTTCGTTCTGGCCATCAGTTAAATTTATTATGTTATAAACTACCTTCGGCATAAAAAGTAACTAATTTTTCGGCCGACAAACGATGTCACCGTCGGTGCTTTAATCTAGCATTAATTGGTTTCTGTCAACTCGCACATTCAAGGCCATAATTAAATTTCGTATAAAAAGACGACCACGTCTTTGGATATTAGGAGAAAGTCTAGGTCTGTACTAAAAAAGCTTCAGTAATAACTTTAAAATTCCGGTGACCCTGAAAATGTGTGGAAACCTTAAGAAACTTTTTTAACATTCCCGCCAACAGTAGAAATTGTTACTTCAGTCATAATTTAGGACCTAATTTTTTAATGTACACTAGTCACAAAAATTAAAACAAAAATATCCTAAATTTTTAGGTGATTTTCACAAGGCTGTAACAGTTTGTAGTTTTAGAATCTGACAAAATTTTGTTTGGTAGACAACGGAAGAAATTTTTCAAAATTTCGGGAACTAATGGCCGTACAGAAAATCTAAGCAGGGTTTTTAAAACTTCAAGTATCCTCTATGAGATACTTTTATCGTTTTTTGGTAAAAAAATTTTGAAATGTAAGGAACTTGATACAAAAAAGGTAAAAATTGCTAAACTTGAGACAACTTTACAAATAATTGCTCTGAGATTTTTTTTATTTATTTTATATATCCTAATTAATAATTTATTTTTGCACTCAATTTAATCTGAAAAAAAGAGCTGTTTTTTTAAACTTACCCATTTGAAAAAAAAAACATTTTTCAATATTTAACATTTTTTGATGAAATAAATTAGATTTTTCTGAAAAAATTAATAAAAGACGTAAAATGTATCCTTGAATAGAGCTTTAGCAAAAGTCGCAACTGGCTGAACTTTTGAGGGTTTCTTGGGATACTTTGAGGCTAAAAAAAATGAAAACCCTTGATTTATTCATTATTTGCAGTTATCTCAAGTTTAGCGAAAATCCTTAAATACACGTCATTAGTTCCCGAGTAATTGATTTTATCAAACCCACAAAAGGTCAGTGTTGGTTTGAACGACCATAACTCAGTTACAAATTATTGTACAAAGCTCTCGAACAGCCAAAACGAAATTATTGAAGCCCGTGGGTCTTTGGAAAGGGAAGCGAAAATTTTTTTCCTCTGGATTTTCTAGGGTTTCCTGGACGATAAAAATTTCTGCCTTTCAGATTCTGCAACCAGAAACTTTTTGTTGCAGCCTTTTGAAAATCGCCTAAAAATGTATGATTTTTTTTATCCTTTAATTTTTGCGACTGGTTTAGTAGAATCACCAATAGAATACGATTTAAATCTATAAAATAGACATTGTGACAGAGCTTTTAAGGCGGTTATAATTCACAGACGAATTTTCTCGTAGCCCGAAGGAGACAAGCCCTAAGTAAAATTAAAATTTATAGGGTCTTTAGCTAATTCGATATCGGTGAAAGTTGGCTAAATCACTGAGTCGTAAAAAACTTTTAACTGGAGACGCCCTTGTTAATATAAAATGCATGGGACCGAGGCGCTGTCATTATTGCCTCATTTTGTTCATAAAGCCGCAGGGGTGGCTTCCAGGAACTGTCATATATATGCCTTTATACATAATATGTAGCGCCGGTAACGTCTTTTAAATTAAGACTCATGGTTTCTACATATTAAACTCGGTGTTATTTAATTTTGTCTTTCTTATCTCCTCGCTCGTCGCGGTCATATTACTGTAAGGACCTTTGGAATATGAAATACGCACCCCGTTCGCAGTTTCTGACGGATACGGGATAAGATCTAATTTATTTTTCGCTTCCGAAGTATCAAGGTTTACATAATAGTCGGCTGCATGCTCGGTAAAAACGTGAGAGCAAATTTGAAGAAAAGTGTGCTCGTGTTTTTACCTCTAATTATTTGTACTTTAATTATAACCTGAATTTACCATCAGTAAAAAGTGATCGCGTTTAGGTATACACTCTACCGCTGCGATATACTTGAAAAATCCACGTTAACATTCTTTCACGCTAACCACGACGTCTTTGCAGTTTGCAGTAGTCCATGTGAAATACCACCATTTAATTTAATTACTTAGATATTGGATTTATAATAAAACTCGAGAGGCGTTATTTGTTAATTAGAATTTATTTCAGTGCTGCACCCCGCAGCCTCTAATTGCCATACAGGGTGTCGGAAAAGTACAATGGGACTAGGGGTCGATAGTACGGAGCCCCAATAAATGATTACAAGACACGTGAAACGGTAATTTTATGTCCTTCGCGTTGGCATTTAAATTTTTGGTAAAATTAGATCAGGATTACGTTAAAATACATTTTGTGTTGCCGGCCCACTTCATTCCACCAATCGGCGATCGGATTATCTCGAGCAACCGCAACGGTTTGTTACTGTTCATTATAAACGAATCCACGGGCGTAGCTAGAAGGGGACAGAAGGCTCACCTCCAAAAAAAAGATCTAATAATGTCATCTAAATTGATATTGATATAACACTAAATTAATATGATATGATTTCACTCAAATTTCACTAAATTTTACTCAATTTCTGTCCACACTCGATTGAGTGAAATTTTCACTCTATTAGTATGAGTACAATTGAGTGAAACTATTGCATCAGAAATGAGTGAGTTTTACTCAAATTTGAGTTACTGCTAACTATCAATTGAGTGACTTTTTACTCTATTCTGAGTATATAAAATCAATTTAAAGTTGACTTTTCTAATATGATTTAAATTTGACTATTATTGAGTAATTTTTATAGTCTCTTTAAATTTTAATTTAAATATCATATCAAAGACAATGCATCTGGATATGAAAAAGGGTGGGATCACTCAGCAATGAGGACATTTACCCTGATTTAGGTACAAGTGCACCAAATACGAGTATACGTGAAGAATTTATTTAAGGAGCACCTATATTTGAGTGAAAGTACTCCGTTTAAATTTAAATATAATCACAAATTAGTAAAATGATAAAATTGCCCAATATTGAGTGAAAATGTACTCAATAATTTGCAAATAGCTGCAAAATGTGTATAAAAATGTGCACCCGCCAGTAAATCTGTGCATACCTAGTGAAGTACACCATTTTGAACATAATATGTAATGTTTTTATCACGAATATGGTAATATAGCTTAGTAATTTATGAGTTTGAATTTATTTTATGTTGCAGCATACTGGATTGTAAATTAATTATACAATAAACTGTAACTTTTTATGATGCTATTTTATCAATAAAAAAGACTGTCTCTGTAACAAAATAATAGTGTTCTTTTCGTTTTCATACAAAAAATTTGCAATTTATTCAATAACAAATGAAATTTGATAGTTTTAACGTTTTAATAAAGTTAAAAGCATTTCAACGAAAAAACAAAAGTATTTTTAATAAGTATCTAATAAACTAATGCAAAAAATTAAAGGGTCAAAAGAATTTCCGAAATTTACTCCTTAATTTTGTTAAAACTGATTTTTACTATTTAATAATTTACTTACAATAAATTTTTAAATTTTACTAATACACGAATGCAAAAAATTAGTCAAAAGAATTTCCGAATTTTTCCGTGATTTTTGACAGACTGCATTTAGGTGAAAAATGGTCGTATCGGGAATTTAAAAAAAACATTTTGAAACTCTAAGATTTTAGTTTTTAGATCTTTCGGTCGAAATTTTTTAGGAGCTACTACGATTATCACGCAATTCTAAGAAAAAGCGCGACGAAAAACTTTTTTTTTATTTTCTCCACGGAGTTGGAAAATGTATTTTCAGTTAAGCCATTCCATGGACCATGTAGCTTCTTTATTCAGCTTCAATTTCCTTTTTTCTAAATTTCGATACGACCATTTTTTTTTTTCATCTTTTACACGAATTTAAACACTTCATAATCATGATTAAATTTCTTAGAATTGCACGATAACCGTAGCTCTTAAAACATTTCGACCGAAAGATCTAAAAACTAGAATCTTAGAGCTTCAAAATGCTTTTTTTAAATTCCCGATACAACCATTTTTCACCTAAATGCAGTTTGTCAAAAATCACGGAAAAATTTCGGAAATTCTTTTGACTTTAATTTTTTGCATTAGTGTATTAGTAAAATTTAAAAATTTATTGTAAGTAAATTATTAAATAGTAAAAATCAGTTTTAACAAAATTAAGGAGTAAATGTAATGTAGTTGAAATAAAATTGATACATGTTCAGAAGTTTTTTGTTTGGGACGTTATTTGAATGTTCGGTAATTTTAATTATTTCGTTACTTTTATGATTTACCTTAATACATATTTTAACATTCATGACACATTTCTCGTTGTTCCGCTATTTTATTGACCCCGTGCTGTCATCGGGATGCGGTCGTAGGAATTGTAAAGTCAGAAGAAAGTCGATAAATCTCGCACTTCCTCAATACCATCCCGTACACGTAATGACTCTGTTCACAGCTGTAAAACAAAAGCAAATAGTGTAATAGAAAAGAGTTTAGGATCTTCACGACATGGATGTTGAATTGAAATATGTAGATCTGGCAATCTTTATAGACTACTCACGCCTGTATTGTGTCACTTAAACATTGTCACGGAAATATCTTCCGCGCCACGATCTAGCCTACTTAAAATGCACCGACACCGCAAAAACAAGGTTAATTACTAATGCCATAACGTTTAACGGGGGGTTACACCCTCGCACATTCGTCGAATTCTTATTCGCAGTTTCGCAGATAATATCTTCAAGCTGGGAAGCAGGTAGCCCATACAGTATCAATTTTTTCCCTTAAAGACGCAACCAAACAGAAATCTTTACTGAAAAATTTCCCAAGTATTCCCACAGTGAAGCGGTTGGCTGCCAGTGATTGGTACTACCCAAAAAATAAAATTATTACAGTTTATTCAACAAAGCTGGGAATAATTTTCCTCCAGTAACGTTTTTGCAACTGATCTCTTCACCATTTTTAAAGTAAAGGGTGACAAATAAGAAGTTGCATCACAGAATAGTAAATGTTTCTTTTTGGATGTGCAAATGATGAAAGAGGTCTAAGGGGCAAGCACTGTCAGTAAACCCTTTACCAAGTTCACCAAGAGAAGAAATTTGACTGAGTTCTCTGAACCAATATTAGGAAAGAGGCGTATTCAGCTTTCCAGGACTTATCTGGAGTGCACACTTGGAAAAAGTGGTAAGGCGAGGCAGACATTGTGTACAGGTCGTGGCCTCATTGAATGGACTAAGACCTAGGATCTTTTATGGTGCTGCGGGATGGTGGCAAAAACAACAGACCACAGCGAGGGAGAAACTGAATAAAATCCAGAGGTTGACCTGTTTGGGTCATCGACCTCGACAGCTGCGCTAGAAGTCATACTAAATATGTCACCGTTTCATAGAGTGGTGGAAAGAGAATCATGGTTAGCAACACACAGACTCAGGAATATAACGACTGCAGAGATAGATTAGATTCCAGGATTATGGAATACTCTATATCGGAACCAACTCTGGGGAAGGCATCCGACAAGTTGGTTCTATAGTTTCTCTTCCACAAGACTCGAATAGAGGATCAGAGCAAATGGAAAGATGGAGCCTGGTATGGTTTACGGATGGCTTCAAAATGGCCTGGGAGACGGGTGCAGAAATATATGGACTCAGACGCAAGTGGGGTGCAAGCTGCAGTCTGGGAAGGTTTCCAACTGTATTTCAAGCAGATATTCGAACAACAATTAAGGGTTCAGACGCACACAAGGAGAAGACAGGAAGAAAGAGGATAAACTTAGAAGACACTTCGAGCAATTGACGTAAATCAGCAGTCTAAGTATTATTTTCCTTGTTGTATTCCTAGTTTCAGTTTGTTTCGTTTTAGTGGTTGTTAGTGGTTTACTATTGTTTGTCAAACCACTTTTTAAACATGCCAGTAAATATTGACACTGTTAATCCCAAGCCTGATAAAATGTGAGGGAAAAGTGGCTTTACAAGACCTTCTTGACGCTGTTACATAGCTACTTTTTCAGACTTTAGAAAAGAACCTAATTTTTCTGGAAAACTGTTAAAGATAAGTATGGGCAACTTTATACCAGTCGAAAGGGCATTCAATTTTGCATTTACCCATGACAATTAATATGGGTCATTCCATTTGAAAAAAAAAGCTTTTCAACTCGTATAATTATTAAATGTAGGTCTCAGTATTTCCGAGTCTGAAGAAGGTACACGTTTTGCTCACAGGGTGACAAGGTAGAGTAATTCATGCCAAAACGAACTGTGAAACCTGCAGGTTTCTAACTCTTACGCTTTAGACGCTATCTAGCCTCATTTAGAGAGCTGAAATCGTGATTTCTTTAAAAAACAACTGATTATCTCGAAAACGGTAAGTTTTAAACACCATGTACATTTAATAAACTGTAAAGCTAAAAATATTTTCTCTACATGGCCCACATGATTCCAGGCAACTTTTATTAAAACCATTTTTTGTATAAATTTTATAATTGCAAAGTTACAGAAGAATCCCTCTTAGGTGAACACCCTGTATATGACATACTCCGTAAGACACCTAACCTCAATAGCTTTAGCAGATGGTTAAAAACTAACACACTAATGCAATTTAACACCTTAGAGACTTACCAGTAGCAAATTTCAATGCATTATGCTGTTTCGGAAAAGTTACGGTTAAAATAAGGCATTAAAACATTGTTCTTAATGCTTTGTTCTATCAATCCGTGAATTTGTTACTCGTTTTTCCAAAACATCCTGTATAAATAAAATGCATATTCGAATAAATCTATATTTTATTATTTGCAACTTTTGAGGCTTTTAAATTTTTTTCGGTTGAATTGTCGATCCAAAGATTTCATAAACGCTTCGATGAAGACATTAAATTACAACTAAATGTGTGTTCTGTAACAATTCCTCTAAATATAGTTAACTAGAAGAAAAGGCCACAAAAGCAATTCTGTATAAACCTAAAGGTTGAAGTATAATTTAACGAATTAGCAAATTGTTTGTTCACCGCTAAATCAGTTAACTTCTCACGGTTTTGAGAACATTTTTATTTTTAATTGCATAAAATAATTTCAACTATCTTTTGAAACGAAACATTTGTTTTACATCCTGTATCTCGGACCAATTTTTATGGGAACATTTACTCTTATATTGGTGAGCTCTGCGTGTGGCTCATTTACATTTTTATCCTTTTTTTCGACACTCTGTGTACTTCACTTACAGAATTCTATCGAATTGCGTCAAAGGCCATAAACGTATCAACAATGCATTTGCCATCTAGTTGCCTCGTCACTGGCATCGCGGTCTAGTCAACAAACAGGGCCGAAGACCAAGTACCCTCAGATAACTGATCGTATGACCGGCGTCGTCAAATCTTGAATCGGTCAAGAGAGCGGTCGTTAACAAGTATTTATGTGCGCATGTGCGTGTTTTCTTATCTAGTAACGACATTGCGTCTTCGGCTTGAGGACAACTTATGGCAAATTAGGCGCATAACTTCGTCGGTATCTCCGTCTTAAATTTAACATCGTACTAGATAGACGGGATTGTTCGTAAATGAAAACAATCGAATTAAAAGCACTTTAGACCAGAGCGGATCTGTTTTGAGGTGGATGTGAGAGGGGGCAAGCAAATTTTTTCTGGATTACCTTCAGTACAACTCACATAATAAAAGTGTTGATCCCTAGATCTGGGCGAGGTCCGGAACATTTTCAAAATTGCAAAAATGTTAAAAAAATTTAAAAAATACCTATTTTATCTGAGTTTTTTTACTTATATCTTGGAATCTATGCATTTTAGAAGAATATTGAAGAGGAAAAAGTTTTAGAATTTACTTTTGCACAATATGCTGAAAGATAAAAAATTTATTACCGATGTTGCAAATTAGCAATAATTGATGAAAAAAAGGCAAAATAAAAGTTTTTTGGATAATTTTTTACAATATTTTAATTGCTCCGAGGGCATTCTAATTTTGGTAAAAAAACTTTAGAGTATAATGAAACAACAAACCAAATTTCATTAAAATCGGTTCAATAGTGTTCGCAAAATAATTTTTTGAAAAAAATTTTGAAAAAAAATTTTCGAATTTTCAAAATGTTGCACAGCCTCAAATAAAGCATCTAGATACTTGAAAATTTTTTCATATAGAAAAGACCGCTCAACCTTTCAAATGGTTTTTGAAAAATTGAAATCGGTTGATTAGGACGGACAGTAAATTTTTAAAGTCAACACTTGTTTTATTTTTAAACAATTAGATTACATTTATCAATTTGCAATTTAGTTTTTCAAAAATTATAATTTTAATGTACTCGGAAAGACGCTTCTTT